>NC_027751.1:218743-219249 GCF_000695525.1 Brassica oleracea var. oleracea
GTTTGGAACTTTTGTTGTCTTCGTTTCTCTAGAAAATAGCGATGTTATAGTGCTTAGTCCACCAATTTAGGGAGTATTATGAAGTTTTACTAAGTTAATTGGCAAAAAAAAATAAAAAGATGCCCATGTACCATGAAAGAGAGTTTAATATACATTAATACAAATGTAGAATGTATATAGACCATTTACCGAAAATTCAATATTTTCGTAGAGGGTTATAACACATAGATTCTGAAAAAAATTTAAAAATATGAAAATACTGTTTTAATGAATAGTTGCATCCTTCACCAACATATGATGAAGTTCAAAGATGTTTGGAACTTTTGTTGTCTTCGTTTCTCTAAAAAATAGCGATTTTGTAGTGCTTATTCCACCAATTTAGGGAGTATTATGAAGTTTTACTAAATTATTTGACAAAAACTTAAAACAAGATGCCCATGTACCATGAAAGAGAGTTTAATATACATTAATACTAATATAGAATGTGTTTAGAAATTTTAAAACAA
>NC_027751.1:219307-221612 GCF_000695525.1 Brassica oleracea var. oleracea
ATAGATTTTGAGAAAAATTCAAAAATATGAAAATATTGTTTTAATGCATACTTGCATCGTTCACCAACATATGATAATGTTCAAATAGGTTTGGAGCCTTCTTTGTCTCCGTTTTGCAAGAAATTAGCGATTTTAAAGTGGTTATTCCACAGATTTAGGGAGGTCTTACAAAATTAATTGATAAATAAATTATAACGATTCCCATATACCAAGAAATACAGTTTAACATACATTAATACAAATTTAGAATGTGGTTAGAAATTAGAAAACAACACTAAAAAGTATAAGCTATTAAAGGAGTATTACGAAGTTTTACTAAATTAATTGACAAAAACTTAAAATGATGCCCATGTACAATGAAAGAGAGTTTAATATACATTATTACAAATGTATAATGTGTTTAGAAATTTTAAAACAACACTAAAGATCATAGGCTTCAGTATATAGAGCATTTACCGAAAATTCAATATTTTCGTAGGCGTTAGTTAACACATAGATTTTGAAAAAAATTCAAATATATGAAAATACTGTTTTAATGCATTGTTGCATCCTTCACCAACATATGATGAAGTTCAAAGATGTTTGGAACTTTTGATGTCTTCGTTTCTCTAAAAAATAGCGATTTTGTAGTGCTTAGTCCACCAATTTAGGGAGTATTGCGATGTTTTACTAAATTAATTGACAAAAACTTAAAACGATGCCCATGTACCATGAAAGAGAGTCTAATATACATTAATACAAATGTATAATGTGTTTAGAAATTTTAAAACAACACTAAAGATCATAGGCTTCAGTATATAGAGCATTTACCGAAAATTCAATATTTTCGTAGGGGTTAGTTAACACATAAATTTTGAAAAAAATCCAAAAGCATAAAAATACAGTTTTAATGCATAGTTGCATCCTTCACCAACATATGATGAAGTTAAAAGAGGTTTGCAAGTTTTGTTGTCTTCGTTTCTCTAGAAAATAACGATTTTGTAGTGCTTAGTCCACCAATTTAGGGAGTATTACGAAGTTTTACTAAATT
The DNA here is from genome assembly GCF_000695525.1 of Brassica oleracea var. oleracea. Lineage (NCBI taxonomy): Eukaryota > Viridiplantae > Streptophyta > Magnoliopsida > Brassicales > Brassicaceae > Brassica > Brassica oleracea. Next base: position 220,338 of record NC_027751.1, read on the forward strand.
AATTGGGAAAAACCTAAAACGATGCCCATGTACCATGAAATTGAAAGAGAGTTTAATATACATTATTACAAATATAGAATGTGTTTAGAAATTTTAAAACAACACTCAAGATCATAGGCTTCAGTATATAGAGCATTTACCGAAAATTCAATATTTCCGTAGGGGGTTAAACACATAGATTTTGAGAAAAATTCAAAAATATGAAAATATTGTTTTAATGCATACTTGCATCCTTCACCAACATATGATGAAGTTCAAAGAGGTTTGGAATTGTTGTCTTCGTTTCTCTAAAAAATAGCGATGTTATAGTGCTTAGTCCACCAATTTAAGGAGTATTATGAAATTTTACTAAGTTAATTGACAAAACAATGCCCATGTACCATGAAAGAGAGTTTAATATACATTAATACAAATGTACAATGTGTTTAGAAATTTTAAAACAACACTAAAGATCATAGGCTTCAGTATATAGAGCATTTACCGAAAATTCAATATTTTCGTAAGGGTTAGTTAACACATAGATTTTGAAAAAAAATAAAAAATATGAAAATATTGTTTTAATGCATAGTGGCATCCTTCACCAACATATGATGAAGTTCAAAGAGGTTTGGAAGTTTTGTTGTCTACGTTTCTCTAGAAAATAGCGTTTTTGTAGTGCTTAGTCCACCAATTAAAGGAGTATTACGAAGTTTTACTAAATTAATTGACAAAAACTTCAAACGATGCCCATGTACAATGAAAGAGAGTTTAATATACATTATTACAAATATAGAATGTGTTTAGAAATTTTAAAACAACACTCAAGATCATAGGCTTCAGTATATAGAGCATTTACCAAAAATTCAATATTTTCGTAGGGGTTAGTCAACACATAGATTTCGAAGTAAATCCAAAAATATGAAAATACTGTTTTAATGCATAGTTGCATCCTTCACCAACATATGATGAAGTTCAAAGAGGTTTGGAAGTTTTGTTGTCTACGTTTCTCTAGAAAATAGCGTTTTTGTAGTGCTTAGTCCACCAATTTAGGGAGTATTACGAAGTTTTACTAAATTGATTGGCAAAAACTTTAAACGATGCCCATGTACCATGAAAGAGAGTTAAATATACATTAATACAAATGTAGAATGTTTTTAGAAATTTTAAAACAACACTAAAGATCATAGGCTTCAGTATATAGAGCATTTACCGAAAATTCAATATTTTCGTAAGGGTTAGTTAACACATAGATTTTGAAAAAAAATAAAAAATATGAAAATATTGTTTTAATGCATA
>NC_027751.1:221759-223267 GCF_000695525.1 Brassica oleracea var. oleracea
TTAATACAAATGTAGAATGTGTTTAGAATTTTTAAAACAACACTAAAGATCATAAGCTTCAGTATATAGAGCGTTTACCGAAAAGCCAATATTTTCGTAAGGGTTACTTAACACATAGATTTTGAGAAAAAATTAAAATTATGAAAATATTGGTTTAATGCATAGTTGCATCATTCACCAACATATGATGAAGTTCAAAGAGGTTTGAAATTTTTGTTGTCTCTGTTTCTCTAGCAAATAACGATTTTATAGTGGTTAATCTACCAATTTAGGGAGTATTATGAAGTTTTACTAAGTTAATTGACAAAAAAAATAAAATGATGCCTATGTACCATGAAAGAGAGTTTAATATACCTTAATACAAATGTAGAATGTGTTTAGAATTTTTAAAACAACACTAAAGATCATAGGCTTCAGTATATAGAGCATTTACCGAAAATTCAATATTTCTGTAGGGGTTAACACATAGATTTTGAGAAAAATTCAATAAATATGAAAATATTGTTTTAATGCATAGTTGCATCCTTCACCAACGTATGAAAAAGTTCAAATAGGTTTGGAACTTTTGTTGTCTTCGTTTCTCTAAAAAATAGCGATGTTATAGTACTAGTCCACCAATTTAAGGAGTATTATGAAGTTTTACTAAGTTAATTGACAAAAACATAAAACGATGCCCATGTACTATGAATGAGAGTTTAATATACATTAATACAAATGTAGAATGTGGTTAGAAATTTTAAAACAACACTTAAGATCATAGGCTTCAGTATATAGAGCATTTACCGAAAATTCAATATTTTCGTAGGGGTTAAAACATAGATTTTGAAACAAATTAAAAAAAAATGAAAATACAGTTTTAATGCATAGTTGCATCCTTCACCAACATATGATGAAATTAAAAGATGTTTGGAACTTTTGTTGTCTACGTTTCTCTAAAAAATTGCGATTTTGTAGTGCTTAGTCAGCCAATTTAGGGAGTATTACGAAGTTTTACTAAATTAGTTGACAAAAAGTTAAAGCGATGCCCATGTACCATGAAAGAGAGTTTAATATATATTAATACAAATGTAGAATGTGTTTAGAAATTTTAAAACAACACTAAATATCATAGGCTTCAGTATATAGAACATTTACCGAAAATTCAATATATTCGTAGGGACACATAGATTTTGAGAAAAATTAAAAAAATATGAAAATATTGTTTTAATGCATAGTTGCATCCTTCACCAACATATTATGAAGTTCAAGGAGGTTTGGAACTTTTGTTGTCTTCGTTTCTTTAAAATAGTCTACCAATTTAGGGAGTATTACGAAGTTTTACTAATTTAATTGACAAAAACTTAAAACGATTCCCGTGTACCATGAGGGAGAGTTTAATATACATTAATACAAATGTAAAATGTGTTTAGAAATTTTAAAACAACACTAAAGAACATAGGCTTCAGTATATAGAGCATTTACCGAAATTTTAATATTTTCGTAGGGACACATAGATTTTGAGAAAAATT
>NC_027751.1:223469-226546 GCF_000695525.1 Brassica oleracea var. oleracea
TTCACCAACATATGATGAAGTTCAAAGATGTTTGGAACTTTTGTTGTCTTCGTTTCTCTAAAAAATAGCGATGTTATAGTACTTAGTCCACCAATTTAAGGAGTATTATGAAGTTTTACTAAGCTAATTGACAAAAAAAAAATAAAACGATGCCCATGTACCATGAAAGAGAGTTTAATATACATGAATACAAATGTAGAATGGGTTTAAAATTTTTAAAACAACACTAAAGATCATAGGCTTCAGTATATAGAGCTTTAAACCGAAAATTCAATATTTTCGTAGTTAACACGTAGATTTTGAAAAAAATTCAAAAATATGAAAATATAGTTTTAATGCATAGTTGCATCCTTCACCAACATATGATGAAGTTCAAAGGGGTTTAGAACTTTTGTTGTCTTCGTTTTTCTAGCAAATAACGATTTTATAGTGGTTAATCCACCAATTTAGGGAGTATTATGAAGTTTTACTAAGTTAATTCACAAAAAAATAAAACGATGCCATGTACCTTGAAATAATACAAATGTAGAATGTGTTTAGATTTTTTAAAAGAACACTAAAGATCATAGGCTTCATTATATATAGAGCATTAATCAAAAATTCAATATTTCCGTAGTGGGGTTAACACATAGATTTTGAGAAAAATTCAAAAAATATGAAAATATTGTTTTAATGCATAGTTGCATCCTTCACCAACATATGATGAAGTTCAAAGAGGTTTGAAACTTTTGTTGTCTCCGTTTCTCTAGCAAATAACGATTTTATAGTGGTTAATCCACCAATTTAAGGAGTATTATTAAGTTTTACTAAGTTAATTGACAAAAAATTAAAACGATGCCCATGTACCATGAAAGAAAGTTTAATATACATTAATACAAATGTAGAATGTGTTTAGAAATTTCAAAACAACACTAAAGATCATAGGCTTCAATATTTTCGTAGAGGTTAACACGTAGATTTTGAGAAAATTCAAAAAATATGAAAATTTTATTTTAATGGATAGTTGCATCTTTCACCAACATATGATGAAGTTCAAAGATGTTTGGAACTTTTGTTGTCTTCGTTTCTATAGAAAATAGAGATGTTATAGTGCTTAGTCCACCAATTTAGGAAGTATTATGAAGTTTTGCTAAGTTAATTGACAAAAAATATAAAACGATGTCCATATACCATGAATGAGAGTTTAATATACATTAATACTAATTTAGAATGTGTTTAGAAATTTTTAAACAACACAAAAGATCATAGGCTTCAGTATATAGAGAATTTACCGGAAAACACAATATTTTCGTAGGAGTTAACACATAGATTTTGAAAAAATTCTAAAATATGAACTAAAGATCATAAGCTTCAGTATATAGAGCATTTACCCAAAATTTCAATATTTTCGTAGGGTAAACACATAGATTTTGAGAAAAATTCAAAAATATGAAAATATTGTTTTAAAACAACACTAAAGAGTTTAATATATATTAATACAAATGTAGAATTTGTTTACAAATTTTAAAACAACACTAAAGATCATCAGCTTCAGTATATAGAGCATTTACCGAAAAACACAATATTTTCGTAGGGTTAACACATAGATTTTGAGAAAAATTCAAAAAATATGAAAATATTGTTTTAATGCATAGTTGCATCCTTCACCAACATATGATGAAGTTCAAAGAGGTTTAGAACTTTTGTTGTCTTCGTTTCTCTAGAAAATAGTGATGTTATAGTGCTTAGTCCATCAAGTTAGGGAGTATTACGAAGTTTTACTAAATTAATTGACAAAAAATTAAAACGATGCCCGTGTACTGTGAAAGAGAGTTTAATATACATTAATACAAATTTAGAATGTGTTTCGAAATTTTAAAACAACACTAAAAATCATAGGCATCAGTATATATAGCATTTACCGAAAATTTAATATTTCCGTAGGGGTTTAACACATAGATTTTGAGAAAAAATCAAAAAATATGAAAATATTGTTTTAATGCCTAGTTTCATCCATCACCAACATATGATGAAGTTCAAAGAGGTTTAGAACTTTTGTTGTCTTCGTTTCTCTAGAAAATAGTGATGTTATAGTGCTTAGTCCATCAAGTTAGGGAGTATTACGAAGTTTTACTAAATTAATTGACAAAAACTTAAAACGATGTCCATGTACCATGAAAGAGAGTTCAATATACATGAATACAAATGTAGAATGTGTTTAGAAATTTTAAAACAACGCTAAAGATCATAGGCTTCAATATATAGAGCATATACCGAAAATTCAATATTTCCGTAGGGTGACACATAGATTTTGAGCATAGTTGCATCCTTCACCAACATATGATGAAGTTCAAAGAGGTTTTAAACTTTTGTTGTCTCCGTTTCTCTAGCAAATAACGATTTTATAGTTGTTAATCCACCAATTTAGGGAGTATTATGAAGTTTTACTAAATTAATTGACAAAAAATAAAACGATGCCCATGTACCATGAAAGAGAGTTTAATATACATTAATACAAATGTAGAATGTGTTTAGAATTTTTAAAACAACACTGAAGATCATAGGCTTCAGTATATAAAACATTTACCGAAAATTCAAAATTTCCGTAGGGGTTAACATATAAATTTTGAGAAAATTCAATTAATATGAAAATATTGTTTTAATGCATAATTTCATCCTTCACCAACATATGATGAAGGTCAAAGAGGTTTGAAACTTTTGTTGTCTTCGTTTCTCTAAAAAATAGCGATGTTATAGTGCTTAGTCCACCAATTTAGGGAGTATTATGAAGTTTTACTAAGTTAATTGACAAAAAATATAAAACGATGTCCATGTACCATGAATGAGAGTTTAATACACATTAATACAAATTTAGAATGTGTTTAGAAATTTTAAAAGAACACTAGAGATCATAGGCTTTAGTATATAGAGAATTTACCGGAAAACACAATATTTTCGTAGGAGTTAGCACATAGATTTTGAAAAAATTCTAAAATATGAAAATACTTTTTTAATGCATAGTTTCATCCTTCACCAACATAGGATGAAGTTCAAAGAGGTTTGGAACTTTTGTTGTCCCATTTTCTCTAGCAAATAAA
>NC_027751.1:226630-230834 GCF_000695525.1 Brassica oleracea var. oleracea
TTTAATATACATTAATACAAATGTAGAATGTGTTTAAAAATTCTAAAACAACACTAAAGATCACAGGCTTCAGTATATAGAGCTTTTACCGAAAAACACAATATTTTCGTAGGGGTTAACACATAGATTTTGAGAAAAAATCAAAAATATGAAAATACTGTTTTAATGCATAGTTGCATCCTTCACCAACATATGATGAAGTTCAAAGAGGTTTGGAACTTTTGTTGTCTCCGTTTCTCTAGCAAATAAATATTTTATAGTGGTTAATCCACCAGTTTCGGGAGTATTTTGAAGTTTTACTAAATTAATTCAAAAAATATGAAAATATTATTTTAATGCATAGTTGCATCCTTCGCCAATATATGATGAAGTTCAAAGAGGTTTGAAATTTTTGTTGTCTCCGTTTCTCCAAAAAATACCGATGTTATAGTGCTTAGTCCACCAATTTAAAGAGTATTATGAAGTTTTACAAAGTTAATTGACAAAAAAAATAAAACGATGCCAATGTACCATGAAAGAGAGTTTAATATACATGAATACAAATGTAGAATGTGTTTAGAAATTTAAAAACAACACTAAAGATCATAGGTTTCAGTATATAGAGCATTTACCGAAAATTCAATATTTTCGTGGGGGTGGGGGGTGGGGGTGGTTTAACACATAGATTTTGAAAAAACTTCAAGAATTTGAAAATATTGTTTTAATACATAGTTGCATCATTCACCAACATATGATGAAGTTCAAAGAGGTTTGAAACTTTTGCTGTCTTCGTTTCTCTAAAAAATTGCGATTTCATAGAAATGTAGAATGTGTTTAGAATTTTTAAAACAACACTAAAAATCACATGCTTCAGTATATAGAGCATTTACCGAAAATTCAATATTTCCGTAGGGGTTAACACATATATTTTGAGAAAAATTCAATAAATATGAAAATATTGTTTTAATGCATAGTTGCATCCTTCACCAACATATGATGAAGTTCAAAGAGGTTTGGAACTTTTGTTGTCTTCGTTTCTCTACAAAATAGCGATGTTATAGTGCTTAGTCCACCAATTTAGGGAGTATTATGAATTTTTACTAAGTTAATTGACAAAAAATATAAAACGATGTCCATGTACCGTGAAAGAGAGTATAATATACATTGATACAAATTTAGAATGTGTTTAGAAATTTTAAAACAACACTAAAGATCATAGGCTTCAGTATATAGAGAATTTACCGGAAAACACAATATTTTCGTAGGAGTTAACACATAGATTTTGAAAAAATTCTAAAATATGAAAATACTTTTTTAATGCATAGTTGCATCCTTCGCCAACATATGATGAAGTTCATAGAGGTTTGGAACTTTTATTATCCCAGTTTCTCCACCAATTTAGGGAGTATTATGAAGTTTTACTAAATTAATTGACAAAAAATTAAAACGATGTCCATGTACCGTGAAATAGAGTTTAACATGCATTAATGCAAATGTAGAATGTGTTTAAAAATTCTAAAACAACACTAAAGATCATAGGCTTCAGTATATAGATTTTGAGAAAAATTAAAAAATATGAAAAGACTGTTTTAATGCATAGTTGCATCCTTCACTAACATATGATGAAGTTCAAAGAGGTTTGGAACTTTTGTTGTCTCCGTTTCTCTTGCAAATAAATATTTTATAGTGGTTAATCCACCAGTTTTGGGAGTATTATGAAGTTTTACTAAATTAATTCAAAAAATATAAAAATATTGTTTTAATGCATAATTGTATCCTTCGCCAATATATGATGAAGTTCAAAGAGGTTTGGAATTTTTGTTGTCTTCGTTACTCTAAAAAATAGCGATGTTATAATGCTTAGTCCACCAATTTAAGGAGTATTATGAAGTTTTACTAAGTTAATTGACAAAAAAAATAAAACGATGCCCATGTACCATGAAAGAGAGTTTAATATACATGAATACAAATGTAGAATGTGTTTAGAAATTTTAAAACAACGCTAAAGATCATAGGTTTCAGTATATAAAGCATTTACCGAAAATTCAATATTTTCGTGAGAGGGGGGGGGGGGTTAACACATAGATTTTGAAAAAAATTTAAAAATCTGAAAATATTGTTTTAATGCATAGTTGCATCATTCACCAACATATGATGAAGTCCAAAGAGGTTTGAAACTTTTGCTGTCTTCGTTTCTCTAAAAAATTGCGATTTCATATTGCGTAGTCCACCAATTTAGGGAGTATTACGAAATTTTACTAAATTAATTAACAAAAACTTAAAACGATGTCCATGTACCTTGAAAGAGAGTTTAATATACATTAATATAAATGTAGAATGTGTTTAAAATTTTTAAAACAACACTAAAGATCACTTGCTTCAGTATAGTATATAGAGCATTTACCAAAAATTCAATATTTCCGTAGGGGTTCGTTCACACATATATTTTGAGAAAAATTCAATAAATATAAAAATATTGTTTTAATGCATAGTTGCATCCTTCACCAACATATGATGAAGTTCAAAGAAGTTTGGAACTTTTATTGTCCCAGTTTCTCCACCAATTTAAGGAGTATTATGAAGTTTTACTAAATTAATTGACAAAAAATTAAAACGATGCCCATGTACCATGAAAGAGAGTCTAATATGCATTAATGCAAATGTAGAATTTGTTTAAAAATTCTAAAACAACACTAAAGATCATATGCTTCACTATATAGAGAATTTACCGGAAAACCCATATATTTTAAGAAAAATTCAATAAATATGAAAATACTTTTTTAATGCATAGCTTCATCCTTCACAACCATATGATGAAGTTCAAAGAGGTTTGGAACTTTTGTTGTCCCAGTTTCTCCACCAATTTAGGGAGTATTATGAAGTTTTACTAAATTAATTGACAAAAAAAATTAAAACGATGCTCATGTACCATGAAAGAGAGTTTAATATACCTTAATACAAATGTAAAATGTGTTTAAAAATTCTAAAACAACACTAACGATCATAGGCTTCAGTATATAGAACATTTACCGAAAAACACAATATATTCGTAGGGGTTAAACACATAGATTTTGAGAAAAATTCAAAAATATGAAAAGACTGATTTAATGCATAGTTGCATCCTTCACCAACATATGATGAAGTTCAAAGAGGTTTGGAACTTTTGTTGTCTCCGTTTCTCTAGCAAATAAATATTTTATAGTGGTTAATCCACCAGTTTCAAAAGCATTATGAAGTTTTACTAAATTAATTCAAAAAAAATGAAAATATTGTTTTAATGCATAGTTGCATCATTCGCCAATATATGATGAAGTTCAAAGAGGTTTTGAATTTTTGTTGTATTCGTTTCTCTAAAAAATAGCGATGTTATAGTGCTTAGTCCACCAATTTAAGGAGTATTATGAAGTTTTACTAAATTAATTGACAAAAAATAAAACGATGCCCATGTACTATGAAAGAGAGTTTAATATACATGAATACAAATGTAGAATGTGTTTAGAAATTTTGAAACAACACTAAAGATAATAGGCTTCAGTATATAGAGCATTTACCGAAAATTCAATATTTTCGTGAGGGGAGGTTAACACATAAATTTTGAGAAAAAATCAAAAAAGATGAAAATATTGTTTTAATGCATAGTTGCATCATTCGCCAACATATGATGAAGATCAAAGAGGTTTGGAACTTTTGTTGTCTTCGTTTCTCTAAAAGATAGCGATGTTATAGTGCTTAGTCTACCAATTTATTGAGTATTATGAAGTTTTACTAAGTTAATTGACAAACAAAATAAAACAATACCCATGTATAATGAAATAGAGTTTAATATACATTAATACAAATTTATAATGTTTTTAGAAATCTTAAAACAACACTAAAGATCATAGGCTTCAGTATATAGAAAAAAATTCAAAAATATGAAAATACTGTTTTAATGCATAGTTGCATCCTTCATCAACATATAATGAATTTCAAAGAGGTTTGGAATTTTTGTTGTCTTCGTTTCTCTAAAAAATAGCGATGTTATAGTGCTTAGTCCACCAATTTAAGGAGTATTATGAAGTTTTACTAAATTAATTGACAAAAAATAAAACGATGCCCATGTACCATGAAAGAGAGTTTAATATACATTAATACAAATGTAGAATGTGTTAAGAAATTTTAAAACAACACTGAAGATCATAGGCTTCAGTATATAGAACATTTACCGAAAATTCAATATTTTCGT
>NC_027751.1:230987-231162 GCF_000695525.1 Brassica oleracea var. oleracea
TAGTGCTTAGTCCACCAATTTAAGGAGTATTATGAAGTTTTACTAAGCTAATTGACAAAAAATAAAACGATGCCCATGTACCATGAAAGAGAGTTTAATATACATTAATACAAATGTAGAATGTGTTAAGAAATTTTAAAACAACACTGAAGATCATAGGCTTCAGTATATAGAA
>NC_027751.1:231329-233224 GCF_000695525.1 Brassica oleracea var. oleracea
GTATTACGAAGTTTTACTAAATTAATTGACAAAAAATTAAAAATATGCCCATGTACCATGAAAGAGCGTTTAATATACGTTAATACAAATGTAGAATGTGTTTATAAATTTTAAAACAACACTAAAGATCATAGGCTTTAGTATATAGAGCATTTACCGAAAAACACAATATTTTCGTAGGGGTTAACACATACATTTTGAGAAAAATTCAAAAATATGAAAAGACTGTTTTAATGCATTTTTGCATCATTCACCAACATATGATGACGTTCAAAGAGGTTTGGAACTTTTGTTGTCTCTGTTAATCTAGCAAATAATGATTTTATAGTGGTTAATCTACCAGTTTTGGTGGTATTATGAAGTTTTACTAAATTAATTGACAAAAAATTAAAACGATGCCCATGTACCTTGAAAGAGAGTTTAATATACATTAATACAAATGTAAAATGTGTTTAGAAATTTTAAAATAACACTAAAGATCATAGGTTTCAGTATATAGATCATTTACCGAAACTTCAATATTTTCGTAGGTGGGGTGGTTAACACATAGATTTTGAGAAAAAATAAAAAAATATGAAAATATTGTTTTAATGCATAGTTGCATCCTTCGCAAACATATGATGAAGTTCAAAGAGGTTTGAAACTTTTGTTGTCTTCGTTTCTCTAAAAAATTGCGATTTTATAGTGCTTTTTTTTGAGAAAACATACTTAAATTCTATGAAAGCGGTTAGATGGGGTCATTAAACACCTCCCCAACTACCAGCGAGTTTGGTACACTCAATGCCACTTTGGCTAAGTTATCCGCAAGGGAGTTCCTCTCACGTGGAATCCAAACAAAGCTTACATTCTCAAAGTTAGCTACAAAGGATAAAATATCAGAGATAACTCCATATAGCTCCAAGACAAAATTCCCAGAGTTGAGAGCTTTGATCAGTTGTACAGAATCAGATTCAAATCTGACTGTTCTGTTTTCCAACGTTGAGCAACTGCTAACCGCTTCCCGCATCGCCATTCCTTCCGCCAGGAGAGGGGAGTGCACAAAAGAAGAAACCTTCCGGTGATTTTGAATTCCATCTGCAGAAAATATAGCCCATCCCAATCCCACCTTTTCCTGTTGTCTATCCCACGCTGCATCTGTTCTGACCACTACGGAGTGTGGTGAGTCAGTCGGGGGGATTTTGAAAGGTCTGAGGCGATCAGCAGACAGCACTGGTTTGTCTTGGTTAATACTCCACTCCCGTGCCAACCCAATGGCTGTAGACAGAGTATCTTCGGAGGAAACAGAGTGTTCCTCAAAAACAAACTTGTTGCGGGCTCTCCATAGAGACCAGAGGACCCAGGGAACAGGAGATCCCGATACAATTCCGGTCGGTGGGAGGCATTGTGCAGCACAAAGTAGAGTCCAGTTCGATTCTAAATCTATAATTCCTCTGAAATCCACCTCTGTCACAAGGGAGGCAAGGAGCCAAACCTGTTGAGCAAAACGACAATGGAACAAGAGATGAATGATTGATTCTGAATCACCACATCATTTACATTTCGGGTCCGCTTCTATGTGTCTCTCAATAAGTCTCTCTCCCACCGGGAGTGCACCTTTAAAGAGTTTCCATACGAAGAGCTTGACTTTAGGGGAACAAGGTAAATTCCAGACATTCTTCGACCAATTAAATTCTCCCCCGTCAGGACAATTAAGATGATTATCCTCAATATCAACAGCAGCAAAGTAGCCCGATTTAGTGGTGTACTCACCGGTCTTCGTGCCTAGCCAAACAAACTTATCGGGGGTTTAATATCGGGAGAAAAATTCAAAAATATGAAAAGACTGTTTTAATGCATAGTTGCATCCTTCACAAACATATGATGAAGTTCAAAGAGGTTTGGAACTTTTGTTGTCT
>NC_027751.1:233622-253046 GCF_000695525.1 Brassica oleracea var. oleracea
AACTTTTGTTGTCTTCGTTTCTCTAAAAAATTGCGATTTTATAGTGCTTAGTCCACCAATTTAGGGAGTATTACGAAGTTTTACTAAATTAATTGACAAAAAATTAAAACTATGCCCATGTACCATGAAAGAGACTTTAATATACATTAATACAAATGTAGAATATGTTTAGAAATTTCAAAACAACACTAAATATCATAGGCTTCAGTATATAGAGCATTTACCGAAAAAACAATATTTTCGTAAGGGTTAACACATAGATTTTGAGAAAAATTCAAAACTGTGAAAAGACTGTTTTAATGCATAGTTGCATCCTTCACCAACATACGATGAAGTTCAAAGAGGTTTGAAACTTTTGTTGTCTCCGTTTCTCTAGCAAATAAAGATTTTATAGTGGGTAATCCACCAGTTTCGGGAGTATTATGAAGTTTTATTAAATTAATTCAAAAAATATGAAAATATTGTTTTAATGCATAGTGACATCCTTCGCCAACATATGATGAAGTTCAAAGAGGTTTGAAACTTTTGTTGTCTTCGTTTCTCTAAAAAATTGTGATTTTATAGTGCTTAGTCCACCAATTTAGGGAGTATTACAAAGTTTCACTAAATTAATTGACAAAAAATTAAAACTATGCCCTTGTATCGTGAAAGAGAGTTTAATATATATTAATACAAATGTAGAATGTGTTTAGAAATTTTAAAACAACACTGAAGATCATAGGCTTCAGTATATAGAGCATTTACCGAAAAACAAAATACTTTCGTAGGGGTTAACACATAGATTTTGAGAAAAATTCAAAAAATATGAAAAGACTGTTTTAATGCATAGTTGAATCATTCACCAACATATGATGAAGTTCAAAGAGGTTTGGAACTTTTGTTGTCTCCGTTTCTCTATAAAACTTCATATATTGCCCAAATGAAATGACTAACCACTACTACATCTCTATTCTCTAGAAAAACGGACATGAAAAATTTGATAAACCTCTTTGACCATCATCCTATGTCACTTCAGGATGCAACTACTCCATAAAGCAAGATTGTCATATTTTTGAATTTTTATTAAAATCTGAAGGTTTACCCCTACGAAATTTAGTTTTTCGGTAAGTGCTCTATGTATTGAAATTTACAGTCTTCAGTGTAGTATATAAATTTATAACCACATTATACATTTGTAGTAATTTATGCTAAACTCTCTTTCATATTACATAAATATCGCTCAAAATGTTAACAATTAATTTAATAAAACTCAATATACTTCGTAAATCAGTGGAATAACCACTATAAAATATATATTCTCTAGACGAACAGACACAAAAAAAAAAGATTTCAAACTTCTTTGACCATCATCCTATGTCAGTACTGAATGCAACTATGCAATAAAAAAATATTGTTACAAATTTTGAATTTTTCTCTAAATCTGAAGGTTAACCCCTACGAAAGTTTTCGGTAAATGCTCTATATAATGAAGTTTACATTCTTTAGTGTTGTTTAAAAATTTCTAACTATATTCTACATTTGTATTAATGTATTCTAAACTCTCTTACGTGGTACATGAGTATCGTCTCTATTTTGTTTACAGTTAATTTAATACAACTTCATATATTGCCTAAATCATTGCACTAACCACTATGAAATATATATTCTCTAAAAAAATGGACCCAAAAAAATTTTCAAACTTCTTTAACCATCATCCTATGTCAGTTCAGGATGCAACTATGCAGTAAAACAAGATTGTCATAATTTTTGAAGTTTTCTCAAAATCTGAAGATTAACACCCATACGAAATTTGATTTTCGGTAAATGCTCTATATAATAAAATTTTCTCTGTTTAGTGTTGTTTTAAAAATTTCTAACCATATTATAAATTTGTATTAATGTATTAGAAACTCTCTTTCATGGTACTTGAGTATTGGCATTAATTTTTTAACTGTTAACATAAAACTTCATATATTCGCTAAATCAGTGGACTATAACATGAAATCTCTATTCTCTAGAGAAACATACACAATAAAGATTTCAAACCTCTTTGACCATCATCCTATGTCACTTTAGGATGCAACTATTCCATAAAGCAAGATTTTCATATTTTTGATTTTTTTCTCAAAATCTGAAGGTTAACTACGAAATTGAGTTTTTTCCGGTAAATACTCTATATATTGAAGTTTACACCCTTTAGTGTTGCTAAAATGTTTCTAGCCACATTCTAAATTTGTACTATTGTATGATAAACTCTCTTTCATGGTAAATAGACATAGCTCTAATCTCTTAAAAATTAATTAAATAAAAATTTATATATTGCTTAAATTAGGGGACTAACCACTATAAAATATATATTCTTTAGAGAAATGGACACAACAAAGATTTCAAAACTCTTTAACCATCATCCTATTTCAGTTCAGGATGCAATTATGCAATAAAATAAGATTGTCATATTTTTTGGATTTTTTCTCAAAATCTGAAGGTTTTAACCTCTACGAAATTGAGTTCTCGGCAATATCCTTATATAATGAAGGTTACAATTTTTAAAGTTGTTTAAAAATTTCTGACCACATTATACATTTATATTAATGTATTCTAAACTCTCTTTCAAGACACATGAATATTGTCTTTAATTTTTTAACAATTAATTTAATAAAACTTCATATATTGCCCAAATGAAATGACTAACCACTATGACATCTCTATTCTCTAGAAAAACATACACGAACAATTTTCTAAACCTCTTTGACCATCATCCTATGTTACTTCAGGATGCAACTATTCCATAAATAAGGATTGTCATATTTTTGAATTTTTATTAAAATCTGAAGGTTAACCCCTATGAAATTTAGTTTTTCGGTAAGTGCTATATATATTGTAATTTACATTCTTCAGTGTAGTATATAAATTTATAACCACATTATACATTTGTATTAGTGTATGCTAAAATCTCTTTCATGGTACATAAATATCGTTTAAAATTTTTACAATTAATTTCATAAAACTCAATATACATCGTAAATTAGTGAAATAACCACTATAAAATATATATTCTCTAGAGAAACAGACAAAAAAAAAAAAGATTTCAAACCTTTTTGGCCATCATCCTATGTCAGTACAG
Organism: Brassica oleracea var. oleracea; assembly: GCF_000695525.1. Lineage (NCBI taxonomy): Eukaryota > Viridiplantae > Streptophyta > Magnoliopsida > Brassicales > Brassicaceae > Brassica > Brassica oleracea. The sequence continues at coordinate 236,726 of NC_027751.1, forward strand.
AATCCATTTATGCAATAAAAAAAGATTGTTATAATTTTTGAATATTTCTCTAAATCTGAAAGTTAACCCCAACGAAAGTTTTCAGTAAATTCTCTATATAATGAAGTTTACACTCTTTAGTGTTGTTTAAAAATTTATAACCATATTTTACATTTGTATTAATGTATTCTAAACTCTCTTACGTGGTACATGAGTATCGTCTCTAATTGTTTTACAGTTAATTTAATACAACTTCATATATTGCCTAAATCATTGCACTAACCACTATGACATATATTCTCTAAAGAAATGGACCCAAAAAAAATTCAAACATCTTTGACCATCATCCTATGTTAGTTCAGGATGCAACTATGTAATAAAACAAGATTGTCATAATTTTTGAAGTTTTCTCAAAATCTGAAGGTTAACTAACACCCTGAGGAAATTTGAATTTCGGTAAATGCTCTATATAATGAAGTTTTCTCTGTTTAGTGTTGTTTTAAAAAAATTTGACCACATTATAAATATGTATTAATGTATTATAAACTCTCTTTCATGTTACTCGAGTATTGTCTTTAATTTTTTAACTGTTAATTTAATAAAACTTCATATATTCGCTAAATCAGTGGACTAACATGAAATCTCTACTCTCTAGAGAAACATACACAATAAATATTTCAAACCTCTTTGACCATCATCCTATGTCACTTTAGGATGCAACTATTCCATAAAGCAAGATTTTCATATTTCTGATTTTTTTCTCAAAATCTGAAGGTTAACCCTACGAAATTGAGTTTTTCCGGTAAAGACTCTATATATTGAAGTTTACACCCTTTAGTGTTGCTTAAATGTTTCTAACCACATTCTAAATTTGTACTATTGTATGATAAACTCTCTTTCATGGTAAATAGACATAGCTCTAATTTCTTAAAAATTAATTTAATAAAAAATTATATACTGCTTAAATCAGGGGACTAACCACTATAAAATATATATTCTCTAGAGAAATGGACACAACAAAGATTTCAAAACTCTTTAACCATCATCCTATTTCATTTCAAGATGCACTTATGCAATAAAATAAGATTGTCATACTGTTTTGATTTTTTCTCAAAATCTAAAGGTTTAACCCCTACGAAATTGAGTTTTCGGCAATTTCCTTATATAATGAAGGTTACAATTTTTAGTGTTGTTTAAAATTTTTTAACCACATTATACATTTATATTAATATATTCTAAACTCTCTTTCAAGGTACATGAATATTGTCTTTTATTTTTTAACAATTAATTTAATAAAACTTCATATATTGCCCTAATGAAATGACTAACCACTATGACATCTCTATTCTCTAGAAAAACAGACACAAACAATTTTCTAAACCTCTTTGACCATCATCTTATGTCACTTCAGGATGCAACTATTCCATAAAGAAGGATTGTCATATTTTTGAGTTTTTATTAAAATCTGAAGGTTAACCCCTACGAAATTTAGTTTTTCGGTAACTGCTATATATATTGAAATTTACATTCTTCAGTGTAGTATATAAATTTATAACCACATTATACATTTGTATTAATGTATGCTAAAATCTATTTCATGTTACATAAATATCGTTTAAAATTTTAACAATTAATTTCATAAAACACAATATACTTCGTAAATTAGTGGAATAACCATTATAAAATATATATTCTCTAGAGAAACAGACACAAAAAAGAAAATTTCAAACCTTTTTAACCATCATCCTATGTAAGTACTGATTGCATTTATGCAATAAAAAAAGATTGTTATAATTTTTGAATTTTTCTCTAAACCTGAAGTTTAACCCCTACAAAATTGGGTTTTCGATAAAGGCTCTATATAATGAAGTTTATACTCTTTAGTGTTGTTTAAAAATTTCTAACCACATTCTACATTTCTACTAATGTATTCTAAACTCTCTTTCGTGGTACATGAGTATCGTCTCTAATTGTTTTACAGTTAATTTAATACAACTTCATATATTGCCTAAATCAGTGCACTAACCATTATGAAATATATATTCTCTAAAGAAATGGACCCAAAAAAAATTCAAGCATCTTTGGCCATCATCCTATGTCAGTTATGAATGCAACTATGCAATAAAACAAGATTGTCATAATTTTTGAAGTTTTCTCAAAATCTGAAGGTTAACTAACACCCTTAGGAAATTTGATTTTCGGTAAATGCTCTATATAATGAAGTTTTCTCTGTTTAGTGTTGTTTTAAAAAAATTTAACCACATTATAAATTAATGTATTATAAACTCTCTTTCATGTTACTTGAGTATTGTATTTAATTTTTTAACTGTTAATTTAATAAAACTTCATATATTCGCTAAATCAGTGGACTAACATGAAATCTCTATTTTCTAGAGAAACAGACACAATAAAGATTTCAAACCTCTTTGACCATCATCCTATGTCACTTTAGGATGCAACTATTCCATAAAGCAAGATTTTCGTATTTCTGTTTTTTTCTCAAAATTTGAAGGTTAACCCCTACGAAATTGAGTTTTTCCGGTAAAGACTCTATATATTGAAGTTTACACTCTTTAGTGTTGCTTAAATGTTTCTAACCACATTCTAAATTTGTACTATTGTATGGTAAACTCTCTTTCATGGTAAATAGACATAGCTCTAATTTCTTAAAAATTAATTTAATAAAAATTTATATACTGCTTAAATCAGGGGACTAACCACTATAAAATATATATTCTCTAGAGAAATGGACACAACAAAGATTTCAAAACTCTTTAACCATCATCCTATTTCATTTCAAGATGCACTTATGCAATAAAATAAGATTGTCATACTGTTTTGATTTTTTCTCAAAATCTAAAGGTTTAACCCCTACGAAATTGAGTTTTCGGCAATTTCCTTATATAATGAAGGTTACAATTTTTAGTGTTGTTTAAAATTTTTTAACCACATTATACATTTATATTAATATATTCTAAACTCTCTTTCAAGGTACATGAATATTGTCTTTTATTTTTTAACAATTAATTTAATAAAACTTCATATATTGCCCTAATGAAATGACTAACCACTATGACATCTCTATTCTCTAGAAAAACAGACACAAACAATTTTCTAAACCTCTTTGACCATCATCTTATGTCACTTCAGGATGCAACTATTCCATAAAGCAAGATTGTCATATTTTTGAATTTTTATTAAAATCTGAAGGTTAACCTCTACGAAATTTAGTTTTTCGGTAAGTGCTCTATATATTGAAAATTACAGTCTTCAGTGTAGTATATAAATTTATAACCACATTATACATTTCTATTAATGTATGCTAAACTCTTTTTCATGGTACAAAAATATCGCTCAAAATTTTAACAATTAATTTAATAAAACTCAATATACTTCGTAAATCAGTGGAATAACCACTATAAAATATATATTCTCTAGAGAAATGGACACAACAAAGATTTTAAAACTCTTTAACCATCATCCTATTTCAGTTCAGGATGCACTTATGCAATAAAATAAGATTGTCATTTTTTTTTTATTTTTTCTCAAAATCTGAAGGTTTAACCCCTACAAAATTGAGTTTTCGGTAATTTCCTTATATAATGAAGGTTGCAATTTTTAGTGTTGTTTAAAAATTTCTAACCACATTATACATTTATATTAATGTATTATAAACTCTCTTTAAAGGTACATGAATATTTTCTTTAATTTTTTAACAATTAATTTAATAAAACTTCATATTTAGCCCAAATGAATGACTAACACTATGACATATCTATTCTCTAGAAAAACGGACACGAAAATTTTTCTAAACCTCTTTGACCATCATCCTATGTCACTTCAGGATGCAACTATTCCATAAAGCAAGATTGTCATATTTTTGAATTTTTATTAAAATCTGAAGGTTAACCTCTACGAAATTTAGTTTTTCGGTAAGTGCTCTATATATTGAAAATTACAGTCTTCAGTGTAGTATATAAATTTATAACCACATTATACATTTCTATTAATGTATGCTAAACTCTTTTTCATGGTACAAAAATATCGCTCAAAATTTTAACAATTAATTTAATAAAACTCAATATACTTCGTAACTCAGTGGTATAATAACCACTATAAAATATATATTCTCTAGAGAAACAAACACAAAAAAGAAGAAGAAGATTTCAAACCTTTTTGGCCATCATCCTATGTCAGTACAGAATCCATTTATGCAATAAAAAAAGATTGTTATAATTTTTGAATATTTCTCTAAATCTGAAAGTTAACCCCAACGAAAGTTTTCAGTAAATTCTCTATATAATGAAGTTTACACTCTTTAGTGTTGTTTAAAAATTTATAACCATATTTTGTATTAATGTATTCTAAACTCTATTTCATGGTACATGAGTATCGTCTCTAATGTTTTTACAGTTAATTTAATACAACTTCATATATTGCCTAAATCATTGCACTAACCACTATGACATATATTCTCTAAAGAAATGGACCCAAAAAAAATTTCAAACATCTTTGACCATCATTCTATGTCAGTTCAGGATGCAACTATGCAGTAAAACAAGATATCATAATTTTTGAATTTTTCTCAAAATCTGAAGGTTAACACCCATACGAAATTTGATTTTCGGTAAATCTATATATAATGAAGGTTACAATTTTAGTGTTGTTTAAAATTTTTTAACCACATTATACATTTACATTAATGTATTCTAAACTCTCTTTCAAGGTAGATGAATATTGTCTTTAATTGTTTAACAATTAATTTAATAAAACTTCATATATTGCCCAAATGAAATGACTAACCACTACTACATCTCTATTCTCTAAAAAAAACGGACATAAAATTTTTTTCTAAACCTTTTTGACTATCATCCTATGTCACTTCAAGATGCAACTATTCCATAAAGTAATATTGTCATATTTTTGAATTTTTATTAAAATCTGAAGGTTAACCCCTACGAAATTTAGTTTTTCGGTAAGTGCTCTATATATTAATTTGCAGTCATCAATGTAGTATATAAATTAATAACCACATTATACATTTGTATTAATGTATGTTAAACTCTCTTTCATGATACATAAATATTGCTCAAAATTATAACAATTAATTTAATAAAACTCAATATACTTCGTAAATCAGTAGAATAACCACTATAAAATATATATTCTCTAGAGAAACAGACACAAAAATAAAGATTTCAAACATTTTTGACCATCATCCTAAGTCAGTACAGATTGCATTTATGCAATAAAAAAATATTGTTATAATGTTTGAGTTTTTCTCTAAATCTGAAGGTTAACCCCTACGAAAGTTTTCGGTAAATGTTCTATATAATGATGTTTACACTCTTTAGTGTTATTTAAAAATTTCTAACCACATTCTACATTTGTATTAATGTATTCTAAACTCTATTTCATGGTACATGAGTATCGTCTCTAATGTTTTTACAGTTAATTTAATACAACTTCATATATTGCCTAAATCAGTGCACTAACCACTATGAAATATATATTCTCTAAAGAAATGGACCCAAAAAAAATTTCAAACATCTTTGACCATAATCCTATGTCAGTTCAGGATGCAACTATGCAATAAAACAAGATTGTTATAATTTTTGAAGTTTTCTCAAAATCTGAAGGTTAACACCCATAGGAAATTTGATTTTCGGTAAATGCTCTATATAATGAAGTTTTCTCTGTTTAGTGTTGTTTTAAAAATTTCTAACCACATTATAAATTTGTATTAATGTACTATAAATTCTCTTTCATGTTACTTGAGTATTGTCTTTAATTTTTTAACTGTTAATTTAATAAAACTTCATATATTCGCTAAATCAGTGGAGTAACATGAAATCTCTATTTTCTAGAGAAACATACACAATAAAGATTCCAAACCTCTTTGACATTCATTCTATGTGACTTTAGGATGAAACTATTCCATAAAGCAAGATTTTCATATTTCTGGTTTTTTCTCAAAATCTGAAGGTTAACCCCCTACGAATTTGAGTTTTTTCCGGTAAATACTTTATATATTGAAGTTTACACCCTTTAGTGTTAGATATTGGCTATGGAGATTCCGCGCGGTCAGATATTCATACAGACACAAAGGGGTTCGACAGGACTAGAAAATATAGTTCGTCAGTATTATTTTCTCATTTATAGAAGTTATGAAAAAAAACAAAATTCTTATTTTGGCTTTTTTCAGAATATATTTTCCCATAAAGGAACACAACATGGTATAACATGATTGGTATACAACATGAAAACATGAAGACAAAGACAAAACGCTAATTCTCGATCGATTAATTGGCAATAGAATGTCGACAAAACTCAGAGAGATGCTTCATCTTATCACAAGATTCGTAAGATCAAACTAATTTCAAAGGAATTTGGATATATAGTTCAAAAGTAAATAGTCTCTAGGGAGGGATTTCTCCAAAGAAAACACGCAAAACAATTTTCGATATCTTGAGGTGGAATCTGATAAGGGACACTATGTGGACCACTTACACTATGGAGATAGAAGGGGATGTCAGACACATCCACAATTCCCATTTCATCATAATCATAGATGATAACGTTGTTACGGTACATGCTGCCAGGAAAGAAAGAAGCAGGGACACAGAAAGGTTCAGACATGGAGAGGAACATGGCGAGATCTCCCATGTCTTGAGTGTAGACAGCGTTTCCTTCATCGTCTAGCTTGAACACCATTAAAAATTCTGTTTTCATTATGTCAACACCTTCCTCGTTCTTGGCTGTCTTCTTGTACTGCTTAACCAAGAAAGTCTCACCGGTGGGTCTTGACTCAACCAAGTGCTCGATCGTGAAGCACGAATCCATAAGCTCACGTGTGGCCATGACCCGATGAGGTGGCCTCCAGATCCGAGAATGCGAAACATGTTGTCTTTCTCGGAATACATGACACGGGAGGAGGAGAAGAAGCAAGGATTTTCGATCTTAATGTTGGTCCACTCCGGTTTACTCTGACCAGCTGGTTTGCAAAAGCTGAGCTGAGGTCCTAAGAACTTGACAGCCACGACACAGTCCTCATCATCCTCTGGATGAGATGATGACATTGACACGTTGGTGATGATATTGGTTTGGCAATGAGGAAGAGTCACAAGAGGAGGCAGAGGGATACGTTTCGGATTTGCACCGGATGCCACAGGGTTTAGATCGTCTACGAGACGCAGGATTCCATCTTCCTTCAGAGTAGCTATCCACCCATGAGATGCCCCTATCGTTAGGGTTTTTTCATCATCATAACCGTTAAACACCAACTCCATAGGTATAAACTTGTCCACTAGACTCCAGGAAGGTAGATTAGCATAGGCAACTGAGAGTGTTCCTAGACCGTTTTCACTAGGAATAGCGCCCATGATGGAACAAGGAGGGGTTTGCCGCAAGGAATTAGTTGAGAAGGCGTTAGAGAGAAGAAGAAGAAGAAGAGAAACGGAGGAGGATCTTCTCACTCCAAGACGGCTGAGAAACAAAGACATATGAGTGAGTGCTGTTAAACCAAAAAAAAAAGCCAAGAGAGAGAGAACTAATGATCTCCCATTAATACAGAGAAATAGCCTTGCCCACCAAGTTTTTTTTTTTTAAGTCTGATATTATTCACTATTTATTTTTATTGATACAGAAAAAGAGCCTTGCGCACGATAAGCATGATATATTCTAGTTTCGCTAAAACCGTAAATTACTCATTTTGAATCCTAGACAGAGTCGGCCCTGGTTTAAATGATATATATAAAGTTTAGGGGCATCAAACAAGTAAATATTATTTGGTTTAGTGGTTCTGTACTTGACAGGTTTAACTATCGTGGATGTTGTTATTTCCTTGTTTCCTTATATAGTGATAGTGGTGGATAACTTCTTCACGGGGAGTAAAGAGAACGTGATGCACCATTTCGGTAACCCTAACTTCGAGCTCATCAGGCACGACGTCGTCGAGCCCATCCTTCTCGAGGTTGACCAGATCTACCATCTCGCCTGCCCCGCTTCTCCGGTTCACTACAAGTTCAATCCGGTGAAGACGATAAAGACGAACGTGGTGGGGACGTTGAAGAGAGTGGGAGCGAGGTTCCTGCTGACGAGTACGAGTGAGGTAGGTATACGGTGATCCCCTGCAGCACCCTCAGGTTGAGACTTACTGGGGCAACGTTAATCCCATTGGTATATTACTACTACACACTTCCCTTCTTTCTACTTCTTATTGATTCATGCATTGAGGCTTTATGAATTGCACAAATGGAACAGGTGTTCGGAGTTGTTACGACGAAGGGAAGCGTACGGCGGAGACGTTGGCTATGGACTACCACAGAGGCGCCAATGTTGAGGTTAGGATAGCTCGGATCTTCAATACTTACTGGCCTAGGATGTGTATTGATGACGGTCGTGTCGTTAGCAACTTCGTTGCCCAGGTAACAACAGGCTTTTTCTTTTTTAGATATGATATGTACTTAAGTGAAGGATTACGTAATTGAATGTTGCAGGCATTAAGAAATTAAAGAGCCATTGACTGTTTATGGAGATGGCAAGCAGACAAGGAGTTTCCAGTTTGTCTCTGATCTGGTAAACTCTCCCTCTTTTTCACCTTTTACCAACTGGAGTATACAGTCAATTACCTTTTTTTGTCTCTCCATTACTTTGGCTTGGTGTTGATTGAGTGTTTCTGGTCCATGTAGTAGAGATCGTCGGACCTCACACCCATTTTTAAACCTTCAATTTTTTCTTTACCCTAGTTTCTTTGGTTTCCTCCACACTATCGAGATTAGTTATGAGCAAACAACCTCAAAAAAGTCATTCCCATAACTCATACATGTAATAACAAGGAGACACCATCAAAAAAAAAAAAAGGCCAAAAGTGAAAACAAACAAGTCCATCTTTAATCTCTCAACCATCAATCCTCCTACGGACTAACAAATCCTTGATCTACATTAATTAGAAGGATCATTCTTTATTTCATGTACGTATGATCCCAACGTTTGGTAATACCGCCACTAAACGCGCTTTGCAAAACGCTAATCCTCTCTTGGAGAATTGTATCCTTTGCACCCTCCATCACTTTCTCTTCTGCATCCATTATCACTTCCAACTGCTCCAGAAACTTCAACTTGCTCTTCATCTTCTTCAGCTGCATTTCAATTAAAACAGAAGGACTGGGGTCAAGATTAGACACAAGACACGGGGTGGAAAGAGACACACAACATATAATCTTCTGTTCGAACTAAGCAACCTAGCTACCTGTTGGTCAATTACACTCGCAACTAACAATTCCATCTCTCTTTCTTCTTGATCAGCCAGTATTTTTGCGTGAGCAGCCGCAGCTCCAAGAGCTGTTGCCACTGACACTCTCATCCTTAAACCTACGGGTAGGTCCTCAAGCCCCTCTGCATAGTTATTAATAAGTATTATAAAATCTAAAAACGTCTTGAGCTTTTCATTATAAACCGGGTAACACCAATTGGATAATAGAAGTTACCTTTCTCTTCTTCTTGTTCCTCAATATCTGATGTATCTCTGTCTCCAACAGATCTGTGAAATGTCGAAAGTTTTACATTAGACCAGGCAACGACAAGAGAAGCCAGGGTTGGAGAATCAAACCTGTCAGCTGCAGAGTTTTTGTAATCACCGGTTGTCTCGAAAATATCTTTAGGACAAGAGGCTTCATCACAAAGAGCTGCAATTGCAGCTTTTGCAGCAGCGGTTGTGATAGATGGACCAACTTTGCATGCCATTGCTGCGACCTGTTGCACAAATATTCAAAGATGTTTTTATCTCTTTTTTGAAATTGAGTGATTCCACTCAATTTCACTACAATTGAGTAATAGATGAAACACAAGGCAAACTATTTATTAACCTGTTTCATAAGTGAAGTATCACCATCTGACATCATTGCAGCACGTTTCCTTTTTGCTGGAGGCTCGTCTTCTTCGTTTTCTTCCCTCGTCTCTGTTTCCTTGTGTTCTTGTCCGTCAGTTTTCATCTCTTCCACAAGATTGGATGGAGACGAAAGGTGTTCATCCGATCTGAGTCTTCCGGAGGCAGAACCCATCAGAAACTCTCCAAACGGGAGCTCAATGAGCTTGGAGATACAGTCAAGTCTAGACTTGGTAGAAACACTTTGTGCAACGAGTTCCCAATCGTCTCCATGTTTGAGCACAGATTCAAGCAAGAGGAGGGTCTCTTCCTCGGTCCACGCAGCTGTAGCAGAACTCAGACTCAGCTTAAAATCATCTGCGGAATTGTTCCCCCCATAGTCTCCATTCTTGAAACATTTTTCGCATAAGTTGACATTACTCTGCCCAACATCTTGTATGTTAAGAAAGAAAAGACAAAGCCAATCCATAAACAAACAAAAAAACACACCTTGTTGTTATGTTCATAGAAAGCAGCAGAATGAGAAGGACAAGGTTGTCCACAATGCGCACAAAACAATGCAGGCTTCTTGAAAACATTTGAATAAGAGGTCAATGGGGGAAATGTGAGGGCAGGCTCAGCTCTTTCCTCAACAAGGGGAGGTGCTATAACAGGCCTCGTCGAATTAGGGGTAGAAGTAACTCGAATCCCAGCGGGGGTGGTCCCTTGTTCGATCTTAGCTTCACTCTCCTCCACCACCAGATCATCATTTTTCTGGAGGAAATTAATCAAACCCCATTTTTCAAGGAAGAGAAACACTTTCCGTAGCAAATTGACATCGCCGATGAGGTACTTGCGGATGCTGGTGAAGGTGAGCCTGCGAGAGGTGTCTTCTCTGTACTTGTTGATGATGAAATCTCGGTACTCCTTGTAGACCTTTGGGGTTCGAGTGATAGAGCTCTCACTGAAGAACTCGGTAAACTCGCGTCTCTCGATTTCGTGTATATCATCCCATACGAACCAACCTATCACCAACCATTAAACATACAAATCCCTCATTATCAATAGCAAAATAGAAAGATCTATAACGATGTTCTTCGAACGAGAGATATATAAAGAGTTGAAGGAGACATACTGGATTGAGCAGGGATGGTGTAGAGCTCAAGCTCTGCGTCTTTGCTGCTGCTTCGATCTGTCGTCACTTCCATCTCCTCCTTACAACAACACAGATTCCCTCCAAATCTATTCAGCCCCTTTGAATCTCTCTCTCTCTCTCTCTCTCAATATCGCTATGTCTAAACTTCTGACACGATAAATTAAAATCAAAGGGTCAATTTCCTAATTACTTCTAACCTTGCAGGAACTTGGGTAAATTTTAACAAGATTAAATTAAAAGAACCAGGCCCAAGTTGTTAACCTCTTTGTCAAAGCCCAAGAGTCAATACCATTATCTATCGGATTCGAGCCCATTTATTTTCTTTTGTCCAAAGATTCATTTGACTTGGTTAATTTTGGGAGTCTTTTTAATCTTCTATTTGAGTTTTTTTTTTTATTTACCCAAGGGATTTGATGTCAAAATAACCACCAAACAAGTTTAAAATTGGCAGAGAGACCAAAAAGATAATTAAGCTTCAAGAAGATGGAAACGGTCTGAAGAAATTGCAAAACATCCATAAAAGAAAACAAGAGTTCCTAACAGCTAAACAAAAAAACTTCTATCAAGTTTTACGAGGAATCTCAGCAAATGAGATTCACCAGACACGCACAATAAGAAGAATAGATCCCTTCTTAGTTCATCCTCTGGGCAGCCTCCTTTGCAAGAACCCTTTCCTTGGCCTTTGTCTTCGCCTGAGATTTGGATCCCATGATGCCTCCTCCCCATTTCTTCCTGTACTCCTCGTACTTGTCGTTGAAGTTTGCCTGCACACCCAAAAAAACAAAAGTTAAACATCATAATTTAGTAAAAATGTTTTCTGCAATTCACCATTATTCTTTTGTCAACGGAAGAAGCTAATTTACCTTGATGGCCTCAAGGATCTTGCTGAACTCTAGCTTGTCCTCGTTCTTAACAGTGGTCAAACACAAGCAAGCAGCAGTCTTCTGGTGAACGACCTGGATATGAGAAGATAAATCAGGGTTAAGAGTGTAGGATGATTATGAAAGGTAAAACCTATGGAGAGTCATATAATAAATATACCGTTCCAAGACGAGATTTGCCTTTGACAATGCAGTAAGGCACTTCCATCTTTCTGCAAAGAGCAGGCAACCAGACGACCAGCTCGATGGGGTCAACATCGTGAGCAATGACAACAAGCTGCGCCTTGTTCTGCTCGATGAGGTAAGTGACGTGGTTGAGACCATACTTGACGACAATGGGCTTCTTGGATTCAGAAGGCTTTCCCTCAGCCTCGGCTTGAGCCTTTTTCAGAAGACGATCCTTCTTTGCAGCCTTGTCCTCTGGCCTGTACTTCATCAGAACCTTGAAAAGCTGGGTTGCAAGGTTCTTGTCAAGGGTCTTGGTGAACTGGTTCAAAGCCGGAGGAACCTTGAGCCTCTGTTTAAGGATACGCTTCTGCCTTTGGAGACGGATTGACTTTGGCCATTTGATGTAGCGAGTCAAGTCCTTCTTGGGAGGCAAAGCACCACCGATACCAAATTGCTTAGGCCTCCTCTCAAATAGAGGGTTGGTTACTTTCTCCGTCTTTTTCTTGGCAGCTACCTTCACTCCTTTCTTGGGGGCCTAACAACCAAAATCGAGGCGTCGTCAGATCAGATCAAATGAAGTTCGAGATGCATTCATTAGCTCTTTAATCTTACACCAAATCTAACAATCCGCAAAATCTAAGCAGGTCAGTAATGCTAGTCTTCACCGTATGTATGTTCAAGCGAAAGCATCTAGGAGAATGTTAAAATGGCTCATACCATAATACGAATTGAGATCTATTCGGTTGATTTCTACCATGGAATTAAACTACTACAAGATCCCTATCAATCAATAGAACGTATAAACAAACGAAAAAGAGCGAAGAGAGAGATCTACCATCGTCGTCCTCCTGTGCTGCAACTCCAAATGATGTGGTCTCTCAAACGGGCGGCTGAGTCAAAAGGAAGTGTTTCTTAGGGTTTTGCCATTATATATAGCTCAACTGATAGGGTTTCTTTACTTTTGGTTCAAGTTTAAATTACATATATACCCTTATTTCATTTTGTCACTACGACCATATTTATGTCCACGTTGCATGCCAACAATTCAAGTTCTTTAATATTTAAGGATGCAGCTATACATTAAAATGGTATTTAATTTTCGTGTTTTTAATTTTTTTTCAAAATCTATGTGTTAACCCCTACGAAAAATGTTTTTCGGTAAATGCTCTATATACTGAAGCCTATGATCTTTTGTGTTGTTTTAAATTTCTAAACACATTCTATATCCCCTAGACTATATTTGCGATGTGATTTTGCCACATGTCTTTTATACAATCAATTTTACAAAACAAATATGACATAGCTACTAAAATTGATGACATGTCTTATAGCTTAATATGACATGGACAATTGCATTTAATGTTAATTTATATTTTTGGTAAACTTTTTAAAATATGGTAATAACTCATATATTACATTTAATGTCAATTTATATTTTTGGAATTTTTTTTAGAATATGGGAATAACTCATAAATCATCATTAAAATAAATATATTCAAATATGACATTATAAATTTCAAAATATAATTTAACTATATATTTTTATATTAAACAATTTTATTACTAAAATTTTCAAAAATGTATACAACTTTTTTAGAAAATTATACAACTTTTTTAGAAAATTATAAAAATTTAATCGTAAAATCATTATTTTCCTATATATCTACAAATTTTATAAATATTGTTTAATTTTAATTTTAGGTAATTCTGCAACTTTTACAAATTTATTTAATATATTTAATTAAAATAAATAGATAGAAAAATCTATCTAAGATTATAATTTCAAATATATACATGCATATTCTTAAATATAATTTTTATGTATAATTAAATCAAATTTATATCAAAATATTGATACAAAAAAGAAAATTTACAATATTAATCAAATTTTATTTTAAAATATAATTTCTATTTATCTGTTAAAAAATATTTTAAATTTTTTTACTGCACATGGTGCAAGAAGACACCTAGTTTGTATTAATGTATATTAAACTCTCTTTCATGGTACATGAGCATCATTTTATTTTTTTTGTCAATAAACTTTGTAAAACTTCATAATACTCCCTAAATTGGTGGACTAAGAACTATAACAACGCTATTTTTTAGAGAAACAAAGACAACAAAAGTTTCAAACCTCAGTATTTTCACCAACGTAAGGATTTACACATAGATTTTGAAAAAAAATCAAAAATGTGAAAATACTGTTTTAATGCATAGTTGAATCCTTCACCAACATATAATGAAGTTCAAAGAGGTTTGAAACATTTGTTTTCTCCGTTTCTCTAGTAAATAACGATTTTATAGTGGTTAGTCCACCAATTTAGGGATTATTATGAAGTTTTACTAAATTAATTGACAAAAAAATTAAAACGATGCCCATGTACCATGAAAGAGAATTTAATATACATTAGTAACATTAATACAAATTTAGAATGTGTTTTGATATTTTAAAATAACACTAAAGATCATAGGCTTCAGTATATAGAACATTTACCGAAAATTCAATATTTTCATAGGGGTTAATAAACCCGTAGATTTAGAGAAAAAATTCAAAAATGTGAAAATACTGTTTTAATGCATATTTGAATCCTTCACCAACATATGATGAAATTCAAAGAGGTTTGTAACTTTTGTTGTCTCCGTTTCTCTAGCAAATAACGATTTTATAGTGGTTAGTCCACCAATTTAGGGAGTATTATGATGTTTTACTAAATTAATTAAAAAAAATTAAAACGATGCCCATGTACCATGAAAGAGAGTTTAATATACATTAGTACAAATTTAGAATATATTTAGAAATTTTAAATCAACACTAAAGATTATAAGCTTCAGTATATAGAGTATTATGAAGTTTTATTAAATTAATCGACAAAAATTAAATGATGCCTATGTACAATGAAAGAGAGTATAATATACATTAATACAAATTTAGAATGTGTTTAGAAATTTTAAAACAACACTAAAGATCATAGGCTTCAGTATATAGGGCATTTACCAAAAAATCAATATTTTCGTAGGGGTTAGTTAACCCATAGATTTTGAGAAAAATTCAAAAATTCAAAAATAATGTTTTAATCCATAGTTGCATCTTTAACCAACATATTATGAAGTTCAAAGATGTTTGAAACTTTTTTTTTGTCTCCGTTTCTCTACCAAATAACGATTTTATAGTGGATAGTCCACCAATTTAGGGATTGTTATAAAGTTTTACTAAATTAATTGACAAAAAATTAAAACGATGTCCATGTACCATGAATGAGAGTTTACTATACATTAATACAAATATAGAATGTGTTTAGAAATTATAAAACAACACTAAAAATCATAGGATTCAGTATATAGAGCATTAACTGAAAATTCAATATTTTCGTAGGGGTTAACCAATATAGAGAAAAATTCAAAAATATGAAAATACTGTTTTAATGCATAGTTGCATCATTCACCACATATGATGAAGTTTAAAGAGGTTTGGAATTTTTGTTGTTCCGTTTCTCTAGCATATACTGATTTTATAGTGAGTAGTCCACCAATTTAGGGACTGTTATGAAGTTTTAGTAAATTAATTGACAGAAAAATTAAAACGATGTCCATGTACCATGAAAGTGAGTTTAATATACATTAATAAAAATTTAGAATGTGTTTAGAAATTTTAAAACAACACTAAAGATCATAGGCTTCAGTATATAGAGCATTTTCCGAAAATTCAATATTTTCGTAGGGGGTAAACCCTTAGATTCTGAGAAAAGTTCAAAAATATGAAAATCCTGTTTTAATGCATTGTTGCATCCTTCACCAACATATGATGAAGTTCAAAGATGTTTGGAACTTTTGTTGTCTCCATTTCTCTAGCAAATAACAATTTTATAGTGGTCAATCCACCAATTTAGGGATTATTATGAAGTTTTACTAAATTAATTGACAAAAAATAAAAACGATGCCCATGTACCATGAAAGAGAGTTTAATATATATTTATAAAAAATTACAATGTGTTTAGAAATCTTAAAACAACACTAAAGATCATAGGCTTTAGTAAATAGAGCATTTACCGAAAATTCAATATTTTCGTAATATTGAGAAAAATTCAAAAGTATGAAAATACTGTTTTAATGCATAGTTGCATCCTTCACCAACATATGTTGAAGTTCAAAGAGGTTTGGAACTTTTGTTGTCCCTGTTTCTCTAGCAAATAACAATTTTATAGTGGTTAGTCAACCAATTTAGGGAGTATTATGAAGTTTTACTAAATTAATTGACAAAAAATTAAAACGATG
>NC_027751.1:253231-253880 GCF_000695525.1 Brassica oleracea var. oleracea
AGGTTTGGAATTTTTGTTGTGTCCGTTTCTCTAGCAAATAACTATTTTATAGTGGTTAATCCACCAAATTAGGGACTGTTATGAAGTTTTAGTAAATTAATTGACAATAAATTAAAACGATGTACATGTACCGTGAAAGATAGTTTAATATACATTAATGCAAAATTGCAATGTGTATAGAAATTTTAAAACAACACTAAGGATCATAGGCTTCATTATATATAGCATTTACCGAAAATTCAATATTTTCGTAGGGTTAACCCATAGATTTTGAGAAAAATTCAAAAATATGAAAATATTGTTTTAATGCATTGTTTCATCCTTCACCAACATACGATGAAGTTTAAATAGGTTTGAAATTTTTGTTGTGTCCGTTTCTCTAGCAAATACAGATTTTATAGTGAGTAGTCCACCAATTTAGGGACTGTTATGAAGTTTTAGTAAATTAATTGACAAAAAAAATTGAAACGATGCCCATGTACCATGAAAGTGAGTTTAATATAAATTAATAAAAATTTAGAATGTGTTTAAAATTTTTAAAACAACACTAAAGATCATAGGCTTCAGTAAATAGAGCATTTACCGAAAATTCAATATTTTCGTAGGGTTAACCCATAGATTTTGAGAAAAATTCAAAAATATGAAAATA
>NC_027751.1:253943-254123 GCF_000695525.1 Brassica oleracea var. oleracea
TTGTTGTGTCCGTTTCTCTAGCAAATAACAATTTTATAGTGGTTAATACACCGATTTAGGGACCGTTATGAAGTTTTGGTAAATTAATTGACAAAAAAAAATAAAACGATGCCCATGTACCTTGAATGAGAGTTTGATATACATTAATACAAATATAGAATGTGTTTAGAAATTTTAAAA
>NC_027751.1:254203-254970 GCF_000695525.1 Brassica oleracea var. oleracea
AAAAATATGAAAATACTGTTTTAATGCATAGTTGCATCCTTCACCAACATATGATGAAGTTCAAAGAGGTTTCGAACTTTTGTTGTCTCCTTTTCTCTAGCAAATAACTATTCTTTATTGGTTAGTCCACCAATTTAGGGACTGTTATGAAGCTTTACTAAATTATTTGACAAAAAATTAAAACGATGCCCATGTACCATGAAAGAGAGTTTAATACATTAATACAAATGTAGAATGTATTTAGAAATTTTCAGACAGCATTAAACATCTTAGGCTTCAGTATATAGAGCATTTACCGAAAACAATATTTTCGTAGGCGTTACACATAGATTTTGAAAAAAATTCAAAAAATATGAAAATACAGTTTTAATGCATAGTTGCATCCTTCACCAACATATTATGAACTTCAAAGAGGTTTGGAACTTTTGTTGTCTTCGTTTCTCTAAAAAGTAGCGATTTTGTAGTGCTTAGTCCACCAATTTAGGGAGTATTACGAAGTTTTACTAAATTAATTGACAAAAACTTAAAACGATGCCCATGTGTACCATGAAATAGAGTTTAATATACATTTATACAAATATAGAATGTGTTTAGAAATTTTGAAACAACACTAAAGATCATAGGCTTCAGTATATAGATCATTTACCGATAATTCAGTATTTTCGTAGGGGGTTATAACCCATAGATTTTGAGAAAAAATAAAAAATATGAAAATACTGTTTTAATGCATAGTTGCATCCTTCACCAACATATGATGAAGTTCAAAG
>NC_027751.1:256112-256586 GCF_000695525.1 Brassica oleracea var. oleracea
TAGTTGCATCCTTCACCAACATATTATGAAGTTCAAAGAGGTTTGGAATTTTTGTTGTGTCTATTTCTCTAGCAAATAACGATTTTATAGTGGTTAATCCACCTTTTGGGACTGTTATCAAGATATAGTAAATTAATTGACAAAAAAAATTGAAACGATGCCCATGTACCATGAAAGAAAGTTTAATATACATTAATAAAAATTTAGAAAGTGTTTAGAAATTTTAAAACAACACTAAAGATCATAGGCTTCAGTATATAGAGCTTTTACAGAAAATTCAATATTTTCGTAGGGGTTAAACCAATAGATTTTGAGAAAAATTGAAAAATATGAAAATACTATTTTAATGCATAGTTGCATCCTTCACCATCATACGAAGAAGTTCATATAGGTTTAAATTTTTGTTGTGTCCGTTTCTCTAGCAAATATTTATTTTATAGTGAGTTGTCCACCAATTTTGGGACTGTTATCAAG
>NC_027751.1:256686-299903 GCF_000695525.1 Brassica oleracea var. oleracea
AATGCTAAGATAGAACCAGAGGAAAGAAGCGCATGGAATTCTCCTCGTGGGATTGTCTTGCTCTCCCTTTCCAGGAATTTACTTGTATGAGAGGCCAAGTATGTAAGGGCTTCTGGATTAATATGTTTCGAGTTCCTCACTACCAATGATTTGGTTGTCAGCACACTGAAACGCTGACTGAAATCTTCCCAATGGGTTGGCCTGAAGAGAAAGAAAGCTTAGAGGGCTTGATTGAGAAAGATGTGAAGAAGTTGTTACATTTCAATTTATTTTAAAAAAAAAAACATATTTTCACCAAGCCAGCAGAGTCCAGGATGATAAGGATCAGACGAGCAATAGAAGATTTTTTTTCAGTTTAGAACTAGAAGTAATGTTCAAGTTGTGTTATAGAAGAAGATGTTACGTTTGACTTGTTCTTCTTGCAAGAAGCAGCCCACCATTTGGTACCAGAACCATCAATGACTCCATTTCCTTGGAATATAACTCCTTGGAGTTTGGAAAACTCGAGCCAAACCCTTTGGAATCTAGGGTTCCATTGGCTGGGATCATCTGGTGCAACGATTGTTCCATCAATCTATAAAAATCAAGTTTTAAAATATGCATAAGACAATATTGTAATATGTATCATCTCAAAAAGAATTTTAAAATGTTAAGAGATAACCTGAATAATCAAATTTTCTTGACATGGACCATTGAATTTGGTTGCATTTACTAAATAGCTACGTCCTTGTGGAACCAGTAACACGGATCTTGGTGCAGAGCAGGCTATCTTCCATGCACTTACAAATGCCTGATTATAAGAAGAGCATTGCATCAGACTAGTGGAGGTTTTGGAGCATATAAATATGTCAAACGCACCTGAGTATCGTCAGAAACTCCATCTCCAGCTGCACCGAAGCTATCCACATTCACCAGATTCTTACCAGAAAATTGGCTAGTAAACAAAGAGAAATCAAAGAACGTCACGTCATCGTCAATATCATCCTGAGGTACATCAAGGTTCTCAAGCTCTCCAAGAATGTCAAGCTCCCTATAAGATGTTTCTCCCGCAGCTCGATAAGAAGTCACCATTAACAGAGCCAAGAGAGACAAAATGAAGAGCCTATCCATCTTATTCTTTAAGAAAACGCAACGATCGAGAAAGATTTTTTTCTGTATAGTTAAGTAATGAGATTCTATGCAAACATGTTTGGTTTGTAGTAGATGATACATTGTTTGGATTTATAAGCGGACTAATTAAGGACATTTGTGAGTTTTGTATTGGCTTGGCTTAAAAGTAAATGAAGAAAAAACTCTTATTTTTCAACACATCTAAACTTAAAGCACAAGGCATGTGCCTTTCCACTTCTTTTGCTTTACTCCAAAACCTCTACACAGATTTTCTTGGTCAACATAGTTGTGAATATTGGTCCCCTGGAATCTAGAAGACAAATCTAGAAAGAAGGACCAGAAAGCTTTGCGCTTTTTTTATACCTAAACCTCAAGATGTTGTTTTCCATAGCAAAATATATAGAAGTACTAGGTTAACGAGTTTGTTGTACTTGTGTACTTGTTCTCATTGCAGATAGATTGAAAAGGTGAGCTTTCTAATGGATTCTATCTTCTTTTTAACGAGAATCATAAACAACTGTCTCAGACAAGTAGTTGGCAGTTGGCATAACACGCAAACTGTGTCATGCCTTCCATATCAGTTGTATGTATGAAATCATGTTCTGAATTGGCTTCTACAATGAATATGTATGGTCCAGGGTTTTTTTGTGGCAGTGGGATTTGAAGATTGTGTGCTTCAAGTTGCTTAGAATCTAACTTCAAATGATTGTTGAATGAGAGTGGTAGGTAGAATGTGACTGATGGTAGGTTTATAACTTATGTTGTGTACTTTGTTTTGTAGATAACTACATCCTCATGTCAAGACAACTTTGAATTGTTTGGTGATAAGGTCCAAGAATTTGAAGATGATGTTGCCTCTAGAAGCCAAAGAAAGTCATTTCCGGAGAATAATCATTGAACATATTTTCACTATCACTATTGACAAATTCCACTTCTGATACTCCTACTATAAAAAAATAGAAAACTCGCAATTTGAAAGTGTTTCAATCAACAAAAAACCCCAACGCCTTTGTCCTCGAGAAGTTGGAGAGCTTGAATTATGAGTACTATGAACTAGTAGCTCCGACAGGACATGGCGCAGGAGGCCTCGCTCTAATTTGGAAACAGGAAATCAAGCTAGAAGTTCTAGATGTTACAACTAATGTACTGGATACTTGTATGGAAGTTGAAGGGAAATTTTTTTATGCGACTTTTGTGTATGCGGACACTGATAGAATCAAGAGGAGAGCGATATGGGACCAGCTGATAGATTTATCAAATGCTAGAGACCAACCATGGTTCATCACTGGCGATTTTAACGACCTACTCAACAACGACGAGAAGACTGGCGGAACCGAAAGACCAGAAGGATCATTCTCAGACTTGAGAACCTTCTATGCGGAGGGAGACCTATTTGACATTCCGCACTCAGGGGATTTTTTGTCTTGGCGGGGCAAGCGTGGAGACCATCTAGTCCGCTGCCGTCTAGACAGGGCAGCGTTAGCATTGAGGCTCGACGCCCTCCGATACTGTACACGTACGGCAGAAAGAGAAAGGGAAAGAATCAGATGGATCAACAGGAATCTTTGGAGGATGGGGACGTGTCACGTGTGACGTCTTGAATGGATGCTTTACGAGGTATGAGGAATAAACGTCGTTGGTGTGCTGGAGTTAACGGCTAACGGCCCACGTGATGTGTGCTTTTGCTTTCCGTCTTTTATTTATAGAGAGAGAGAGTTGTTACGTGAGAGGAATCAAGAGGTTTGATCAAAGTTGTAAAGGGAAGGAGAGATCCCAGGATATAATTCTCTCAAGTCTTGTAGAACGTTTCTCAGATCAATAACATTTCTATTTCTCAAAGTATCTCATAACAGGGACCTGACAAACAACACCATAAATACAATTTGATCGAAAGAAGCACCTTCTTATTTATTGTCAGGTAACATAAGTTAAATAACATGAAAATAGGTTAAAGTCAACAAACCTACCACACCGTGCAATGAGAAAATCTGAACACAATCTACGGGTGATATCCCTACAAGAAGAACGTTAAGAAATGGGGCACAGTTGATAAGATGGCTATAACTCCCAGAAATATTAGCTGGCGCCTGAGGCGAGAGTAAAGTTACGATGAAGATGATAACATGCTCCTGAAATTAATCAGAGAAAGGGTCAAACATAAAAGATGAGGAGGCTCCAGAAAGAAGATCTCAGTGGAATTTGCAATACAGAGAACTATCTAGAAAATGCAGATCACAGATACAGAATTGAAATGCCAAACATACCTGTATGCTCCAACCCCGAAATAGAGATGCCCCACAGAGAATAGAAGCCGCAGCTATCTTCTCATCTTCTGAACCAGTAGTTGCAACCTCGTAAATCTTTTCGATCTCTGCTAAGCTTCCATCATATTAATGTGATTAATTTCAGTTGCCTTACAAGTTACAACTGAGAAAGTTAACTAAAAAGGCGAGCTCCGCTTATGGAGTCTTGGAAGCAGACGATAATCTAGGTAAGAAAACATGCACTGCTATAAAATATGTTTCTCCGACTAATACCCCCTTTAACCAATTACCTAAAGAGAAACATAAACAAAGATCGATCATAGATTTTAACATACCTAGAAGCTGGAGTTGTGATTAGTGAATTTGTCAATGATGGTGTTAGAGAAGAACCCTTCATCACTAGAGACCAACAAGAAACATTTCCGGCGATACCTTGAGGCACTTGATTGGTTCCCCCATTTACGAACCCCGGCCAGAGATATGCAGATGTGTCCAACAGATTTCTGGAGATACAAGCTTCCACTACCAGATGGCGCATGTTACCAGCTGTGCCAATTACAAACCAATCACATTCAACAAGAAAGCTAAAAGTTCAAAATGATAAAGAATAACAAGCCAACAATAATGGGACAGAGAGACTACTAATAAACAACCCAAATGAATAACTTGAAACCGTCAAAACACCACATAAAACCAGAGCAGATAAACACACAGAGAAAAAAAAACAACTTCCGAGTTAATAAGGAAAACCGCACTCTTGGTGAGAGTTCAAAACCAGAATGCTGGCGCAAAATAACATTGAGAGAGTAGATGGCAAATTTACTTACAGCAGCCACTTGCAGATTCGTTCATGCTTGTATTTTCGTAAGATCCACTACCATTTGTAATGCCGGAAATGAACATAACTGCTTTAGCAGCAGCTTGATTAGCAACCGACTGTACCGAAATGGGTGGTGTCAGCAAGCTTTCATAATCACCAAGTTGTTGTAAGCTATTGACTAATCCCTGTCGGCATTTTCCTTTTTTCTCTTTCCACTGGTTGCTTGGGCTAGATGCACTTTGATCAATCCACTGACTTTCTTCTTCTTCAATGATGTTGGCAACAGCAAGTGGAGTGACGGATAGCAATACACAAAGAAAAGTGTCGGTGCGGGGCACAGGACCCTCGATTGGATCTCTTTCCTTCAAATTACAACATATTGGTCAATTAAAGATACTGCATAAGGCGCAACATTGTCACTATATGACCTTCTAATTATGAATCTTGTATAAGTTTTATTGTGAAACGTAATTTGGTGCTTCACATATGTTACTACTTATTTCAGATCCATGAAGTAGCGCAGACATTGATTCTCCTAGAAGCCCTAAGACAAGAACAACCTATTCTAGGAGGCTAGGAGCTTAAAATTCTTAGTAGTTGCTCAGAATAGATCCTTACCCTTTGCACAAGGCGTAAGGCTGCTAGCCATAGAGCAAGAAAGGCATCATGCCATGTTGTACTATTAACTGCCTGCAGTGCTTTTACAAGACCTGCAGATATTTTCTTATGTTCAAATAAAAGCACATAATAATAGGTATGTAGATATTTACGAGAGGAGAAATGCAAGAAGGACAAATAGAGATAAATGTACTAGCACCAGTTAGATTTTCGACAGCGCTGGCCGCTGCAGCTTGTGTTCCATCCATTATGTCTTCGAAGAAAAGATCAATGGGCAGCCAGAGTGCAGAACCGCTAGTCCCATGATGCTGACTAGTCAATGCTAAGATAGAACCAGAGGAAAGAAGCGCATGGAATTCTCCTCGGGGGATTGTCTTGCTCTCCCTTTCCAGGAATTTACTTGTATGAGACGCCAAGTATGTAAGGGCTTCTGGATTGATATGTTTCGAGTTCCTCACTAGCAATGATTTGGTTGTCAGCACTCTGAAACGCTGACTGAAATCTTCCCAATGGGTTGGCCTGAAGAGAGAGAAAGAAAGGTTAGAGGGCTTGATTGAGAAAGATGTGAAGAAGTTGTTACATTTCAATTATTTTTCACCAAGCGAGCAGAGTCCAGGACAAGAGAAAAAAATAAGGGGGTGCAGTTAAAGGTCGTACATGTTTTGACTAGCCAGGTGAAGAATCCTCGAAGTTACTTCATTCTGCAAAAGAAATTGGATAAGGGTGATAGCCATTTCAGTGTTCAATTTCCATGTCGTGGGGCCAATTAGAGCTCTTATTAGAAGTTAGTTCTAAAAGCCCTTCATCGTCTAGGGAAGCATCAACTAGTTGCCAGACAATGGAGAAGACAAAAGCAAGGAGAATACATCCCGGTTCTTGATTTGGTAAACCAAAGATTTCAGAAAGATGGAGGATATCATCGATGGAATTCATTGTCCTGTTCATTTCAAAATTTTGATAGGAGTAAGCATTGTGGGACGTAAAAGAAGAGAGGTCTATTATGATTGCTCAGATAAAAAAAAAAAAAAAGGATATGAGTGAGTGCAACATTTAAACATCAATTGAGAAAAGGAACGAACCTGTGATATCCTGATCCTCTAATTTGAGGCAAGAGGGAGAATGCATGTCTCTTTACGAGTTCCAAATAGAGCCTATAGGCTGCGGGATGATGCTTTCTGTTAGGGACTACCCTAAATTATCCATACCAAAAGTACTAACTATTACAGAGGCATTGTGATAATCAGGAAGCTTTACTAGAAAATTTAAATCGAAAATCAGTCGCTTACTTGTGGGAGAGAAGGGCGAGAACAAGTAGAGGAGGGACGATGCTGACGGTTATAGCTTTTTCGAGAAGCTTCCAGGAAAGAGGAGTGTGGTTTTCCCAGAAGATGTGGGAGACGAGGAGGTGAGCGAGTTCTGGTGAGGGAAGGGAGACTTGTTACTTGCTCCATTACTTAATATTTGTTACATTATCTATTAAATACTTATTCATATTTATTTTTTCTATTACTTGCATTTAGGATTAGACACAAATATTCATTACTCTTCTTATACTTATTACTTGTTTCGTATGTATCTTGATTTTTAAATATTTGTCGTCATCTAGTCAAGTATTATGTAGTAACAAGTATTAAAAATTTAGCTACATGACTTGTTAGTACCTGTTACTTGTTTAGAAAATATATTTTTGTCATCATAAAAATTATACAATGTTTATATATTGAAATATTTATATATTTTTTATTTGTCTTCTTTATAATATGAACAAATATTTAGTTTAAAGTAATTCACATGTTATGTTAAGCAGAATAAATAAAACAAATTTTCATGTCTATTTCTAATAGATTATTATTTAGTAAGTAATTTTTAAATATTCGTAAATAGTTCACAAGTACTCGTAAATAGTGCACAAGTACTCGTAAATAGTAAGTAATAGAGCGGGGCAAGTAATTTGCAAGTAATTCATTTTTGATCGAGTACTCGAAATAACAAGTACTCGTTTTTAACAAGTCAAGTACAAGTCAAAAAATTTATTACTCGTACAAGGCAAGTCAAGTCGCAAGTACACGCAAAATAGCGAGTACTCGCCTTGTGCCCAACCCTACAAATTGATACGACCCCAAAGAACAGTTTTTGCTAAAACTTCAGCAATTTCTTGAATACTTGACTGGGATATTAAACTTTGAGTATTCAAAAATGCTCAAGTTATTTCTAATGAAACGGCTAACGGCTCGATATTAGATTGATTCTTCTAAAGCACGGTTCTGCTCGTACTAATCCAATCGTTCTCCAAGTAAAAAAATATACATTTCCTCTTTTGAAACTATATTTTTTTATGTTATTTGACATACAATAATTTTGATATGCCTATTATGAATATGCACCTCATGCGATCGATAAACCTTTTAATCTTATTAGACTTTGCAGTACCAATCAAGAATCCGCAAAAATTCTATAAATTCTTGTTATACACATGTTCCAATTATTAATCCGCTTTTCTATGTTCAGCAATATTGAATCAATCGAGTGAACTTCTAATCTACTTTTGGAAGACCTTGTGATCTTGATTTTTCATATATAAATGTAACTAATGTATTCACCTCGTAAAAAAGTTTCTCGATAATGCTCATAAACTTTTGTTCCCAGAATAGACAAATATGGCTTAGCAAATCTTATTACTACATAATTCTTTTGAATAATTAAAACTTGACTTGACTCTAGGTATGATTATTTTGGATATACATTACATACATTTTCACAAAAGAAAATTGTCCAAAACTAATTATTGTGAACGTTTCCTCACAATAATCATGATTATAATTTGGATGGAGAAAATACCAACTGAATTTGAATATACTCTACATTTTCTTTTACTCCCCCTTAAGATGTATGGTTCTTTAAGATGTAAGAAACTACACTCCTGCTGTAATTACTGCTTACCTTAATCACATGAAAATCTCTGCACTGGCGGAGAACACACAATCATCGATCGTGTTTAGTGAAGTGTTGGCTACTGCTGGAAGGGAAATTGTGACAAAGGACATAACTAGGATGCGTGGTGGCTGGCCAATGCAAGATGCATTTTATGTAAGTAGCGTTCTCTCTAAACTATGTTATATTATGAGACAACTCTTTTCTTTCATGATTATATCATCTTCCACAGAAGTCTACCAAAATTAGGCATAATCGACTGACTTGAAGTTTACTTCTAGTGTACGATACTTAAGGGAGTTTGTTCTTGATCAAATACTTTAAGGGAGTTAATAACATTTTGCACATGGCACATCTTCTTAGAAGTGTGATTGTATTTGCAGGGTGGGTTAATGATAAGAATCTACTGTGTTGCGCAGTTTCCCCCTGACTAGTAATTCTTAGGCAGGTTGATAATTTCTTAGTCAAAAGGAAGTGTCATGTAACCCTTGTATTGAGGTTTGAGGGTTATGAAATTTTCAGGTTTAGGTATTCTGGTGAAGTAATTTAGGCTTATATGATGCTGTTACGTTCTCTCAGTTTTCTTTCTGAGCTTCTTTATCATTTGGGCAGTATAAATAATTTGACGAGGCATCTCATTTTCAATCAATTTTGATGCAGGTTTTCTCTCAGCATACGGAGCTTTCAGTTTCGTTCATGGAAACACTTGATATCTGTTCTCAATCGTAGTTCTTTAGTTAAAGGTGATTCACACAAGGATTCACATAAGGGAGACAATTCAAGCTCTTCTTCTGAAACACATGTAGAAGATGAGTTACTTCAAGCTTCCATTTTTGCTCTCACTGCCTTTTTTAGGTTCGTTTCTCAAACCATGAATTTACTTGTGTGTACGTAATGCATTTTTGGTTGCTGATATACTAAATTAACCAGAGGTGGCGGAAAAATTGGAAAGAAAGCTATTGAGAAAAGTTACTCTTCTGTTGTTGGGGCACTTACTCTTCAACTGGGAAGCTGTCATGGACTT
The DNA here is from genome assembly GCF_000695525.1 of Brassica oleracea var. oleracea. Lineage (NCBI taxonomy): Eukaryota > Viridiplantae > Streptophyta > Magnoliopsida > Brassicales > Brassicaceae > Brassica > Brassica oleracea. The sequence continues at coordinate 265,454 of NC_027751.1, forward strand.
GCAAGCACTGGTCAGCATCCATTACTGTAACTCCCCTACTTTCAAGAGATTTAACAATTGGTAGTGAAGCCTTTGTAATTTTTTTTCAGAGTACTTCTGACTTCCTTCCAGGCTTTCTGAGAGTGTGTTGGTGATTTAGAGATGGGCAAGGTACTTTTTGTGTTAATTTCCAGTATGATGACCTGATACCTGTCTACTTAGATTTTGGCTCGTAATGGGGAGCAAAGAGAAAAGGAAAAGTGGGTTGATCTTATTGGAGATATTGCTGGATGCATTTCAATTAAGAGACCAAAGGAGGTACCTAGCTATTTGTACCCTAACTGTTGTGTTTCACTAATTGATCATTTGTTCATTAGTTGAGTCAATTGTGGCAACATTGATATTCTCTTGGCCATGGTTGTGGAGATATGTGCATTGTACTAGTTCACATGAGAAATTCTTTCTGTCTGAAAAGAAGGAGATTAGGGAAGTCTAAACTATTATTAAACACAGCATAACTGACTTGGTGGCTTACGCATGCGTAGTCTGAACTTCTTATTGCAGAAACCTTTTAAAGTAGAATAGCATACAAGAAAATCCAGTGGTTAAAAAAGGGAGTTTACAGTTTCCCTTCAGACGTAGAACTTAAGTGTTTATGTACTGGTGTTACAGGTTCAACATATTTGCATAATTCTAACGAAAGCACTAAACCGTCCACAAAGATTCCAAAGGGAAGCTGCTGCCGCTGCATTGTCAGAGTTCATACGTTACAGGTATAATGTTTTTGGTATCCTTACAACTTCAGTTTTTAAGTTTCCTCTGCTAATATAATCCGAGTTGCAGTGGTGATTTTAGCTCTGTGATGGAGGAGATGGTCGAAGCACTCTGCCGACATGTGTCAGATGATTCTCCGACTGTAAGGCGACTTTGTCTGAGAGGATTAGTGCAGGTAAGAGTTATTCTTATCATTTTTTAAATTTCTATCTTGATTTTGTAAGAGGAGTAAGGCAAGAAAGAGTTTATTTCGATTTCTGCTATTTTCGGCGCAAAGTTTATTATTCGGGAATGCACAACTTAGTTGCTTTGGGGTATTGCCAGATGGCATTTGCTTGTATGAACCACTACACAACTCAAGTTATTGGTGTAATATTAGCGTTGCTCGATGATTTGGATGAATCAGTCCAACTAACTGCTGTGTCATGCTTATTGATGGTAACGACTCAATATTTCTGAACTTTGTATGTCAGATGTATGCTCTTATGTGATTGTTTTCTTTTGTTTAGGTCACAGAGACAGCATCTAATGATGCTGTTGAACCTATCTTGCTGAATTTATCTGTTCGGCTTCGTAACCTTCAGGTAAATTATCTGAAACAAATACTGTACGAGATAAAACAAAGCTGAATGTTTTTTACTGAACTGACTAAACCTTGAACGGAAGCAAAACGCAAAATTAGTTGTCTAAGTTTGCTAAACTGCTAGGTACATTGTTTATGATTGATAGTGCTATGCCACTAACCTTGAAATTCTTATTTGTAACAATAGATTAGCATAGACCCGAAGATGAGAGCCAGCGCATTTTCAGCTTTTAAAAACGGAGAGGGGCTCGACTTGATCGGACCGACTCAGGTAGAAAATCCAATGATCCCGAGTCTGCTAAGAAATAACACTGTGTATTGCGGTCTGTGTGAAAACCAACCAGTTACTGCCAACGAAATCTGGGGGTTTGCGATATACATCAATAGGGACAGTGTGCAACGTGAAACCTGGCAGGTTTTATTCTGGTTGTAAAGTGTTTTATGTTAGTGTGGTCATCTTCATTACAGAACTCACGAAAGTGTTGTAGGCTCTGGACCTCTGGGCCTCTGTTCCTCTTTTATTGATTGTGGTTTTCGAAGCTTCTGGTATATATATAGTTGTCAAAAGTTTTATTTATGTTCTTGTATTGTTTTATATCTTATGTTGGAGTTCAATCAATCTTAGAAGTTTTTTAAACACAAATTCAGTTTTGTGCCTTTATGTAAATTATAATCAAAGATAGAGGACATCTCATGAAAGGATGGTCTCTCAAATGATTATCCTTTCACATCCTTCTGTTGGAGGTTCCTTAAAGCTTTGTCAATGAAACTCAACTTTTGAGGGGATAATCTCTGGTCCACCTCTACTAACATGGCCCCTATTTACAGACCAATTCTGCAACGAGAACTTAAAGTTGGGGTTGAGCAGCCTATGAACTGAGGGAAGAGGAGAAGATAGGAGTGTTGGTGGATGAGGAAGGGGTGAAGAAGGCAGTGAAAGAATTTTTGGGTGAGAGGGATGGTGAAAGCGAAAGCAGAAGAGCCAAAGAGCTTTGGAGTGTTAGCTCACATCTCTTTCCTCTTAGAGTCGTGTTGTTCATTCAGAAAAGTTGTGAATGATGGTAATCTCTTAGACCTAAATCTAATGAAGGGAGGGTTGAGGGATCTAAAGATGAGAAGGTCACTGCTTCCACTTTGTTTTAGTTTTTATTTATTCTGGTTTTCTCCATCAGCATTGCTTACTTGCCAACATTCCAGACAATGCAGAGCCTAGTAAAGCATTCGTTGTTCACTTGTCAAAATTCCAGAAGATTCACCGTTAGGGTAACAGCAGCTGCAATGGCACCGTCATTGCTCTCTAGCTCATACATATCTTCAGCATCTGTACTTCTTTTGGTCAGGAAAAATAAGATACTATATACATTTTCATTATGTGCAACAAGACAACGTGTGTATTAAGGCAAATGCCAGCTTTGTAGCAGTGATTACAAAGGATCTCTTTCAATGTTAGATATACGAATGAAGAAAACAATCGATTGCCTGTTATGTACACCAAAAGATATATCAAATTAGTCGATCCCCGATTAACCAAAAAAAGCAAAAGGGATTACGAACCGTTAGGCGGTGGCTTCATCTTTTACTATTTTATTTTAATATGCGAAGAGCGAAACTTCACTCGGGCATTCGTCTTAAACCGAATTCAAAAGCTTTTTTCTATTGGTTCAAAATTCATTTTTTCTTAGGAACCACAGTTGGGTTATAGTAATTACAAACACCGTTGCATAACATAAAGTTTTGAATATAAAGTGAAATAATCACAAAAGGTCTTCATACTCGTCTCCTCTCACGAATTGAAACAGCACATCTTACGTAGAATTAGTAGAGTCAAATATCCAGACCACCTTTCTTCATCTCCTCTGTTATCATCTGACTTTCCTGCAGGGTCAAAAGGAAAATATTAGTTGGAAAATATTAGTTTTCTTAAAGTCCCACCAAAACTTTCTAATTCTTACCTTTTGCGGTTGAACCCTTGCGTTCTCCCCCAATTCGTTCTCCTCCAACTCCACCTCTGTACGCCGCATGTCCTTAAGGATGTGTCTGCCAAGGTAGGGCAATACACAAAGAGTGTTCTTCTGTCTGCTAAGAGAAGAAGAGCAAGAGTTATGCTTGTGTTGACTGATAGTGAAACCGAGATCCTTAAGGACATGCGGCGTACAGAGGTGGAGTTGGAGGAGAACAAATTGAAGGAGAACGAAGAGAACGAATTGGAGGAGAACGAAGAGAACGCAAGGGTTCAACCGCAAAAGGTAAGAATTAGAAACAAAACTTTCTAATTCTTACCTTTTGCGGTTGAACCCTTGCGTTCTCCCCCAATTCGTTCTCCTCCAACTCCACCTCTGTACGCCGCATGTCCTTAAGGATCTCGGTTTCACTATCAGTCAACACAAGCATAACTCTTGCTCCTCTTCTCTTAGCAGACAGAAGAACACTCTTTGTGTATTGCCCTACCTTGGCAGGCACATCAAATCTCACAGTCCATTCCTTAGATAATTAAGAAAAGGTAAATGTTAGTTTGAATGTCATAACATTTATCTTTATGGACAAACGAGAGTACTTACCACTCCTGGAAGAACATGATGACCCAGTGCTATTGGGTCACTGCAAAGAAGAATATGAGCACCTTTTTGTTCCTTGAACTCAGAAAAGACCTTAAGATTTATCCCAATACTCTGTTTCCCGTGGATTTCGCATACCGAGAAAGGCATACCCAATGCTCTTAGCAATCCAGAGTAATGCTTTACAGATTCGCAACTGCTGAAAAAGATGCTGATCTTTTTGCCTGGTTGCTTCTTCAAGAAGGCAACTAAAGCACGAAATTTGTTACCGACTGAGTCTGAGACTTGATAGTAGCTCGCTGAAAGAGAGATTCTCTGCTTTCTCATGCTCGGCTCCAAATCCAAATCGAACTTGTTCCCAACCCTTTTCCCAGCCTCCGAGGGAAGACATAGAAGCTGTCTCCAGACCCACGAGTCTTGAACTTCCTCATTGATGTCGTCCTGGTGGCAAGTATTTGGCCTGAATACTGCCAAGTTTGTGTAGCCGCTTGTTCTGAGTGAGCTGAGTTTCTTAATGAAGATCTTGTCTCCGCTCATGATCATGATGTCTCCGCTCATGATCATGATCTTACCGGATTCAATGATGTCACAAGCATAAGAGACTACAGATCCAGAAAAAAAAAATCATTATTTCATATTGGTGAATACTTTTGAGACCAGAAAAGTAATGAGAAGAAGACCTATATACCTCGTGCAATAGCTTTGAGATCCTTTCTCTGTTGGCCTCAATACCCCTTACACAGTTTTTCTCAAACGAAGCTGAAGCATCTGCTATTAACCTCACGGACTGTCAAAGACGCAAGTTCAATAGGTTAATATATTGGTACATTTTATAAGAAATATGTGCACAAAGGGAGAGGGAGAGATTAACGTACATGCAAGAGAGCGCTTGCAATCACCGGCTTAAATACATTCAGTTCGAAATGACCATTTGACCCACCAACTGTCACAGCTACATGGTTGCCCATTACCTGCAATTTTGTAAAATGCAACTCAAAAGCGTCAGGAACAATTTAGACTCCTATGTCAATAAGAATGTACTGATCAACAGAACTTACCTGAGCACAAACCATAGTCAAGGCCTCACACTGTGTAGGATTTACCTTGCCCTGAGAGACAGCCAACGATTAAAATTCATTTGAATAAAAAGTATCGACAATGACGGATATAAAGGAAGACTGCATTCATACAGGCATGATGCTGCTTCCTGGCTCATTTTCAGGCAGAACAAGTTCACCAAGACCACATCTTGGACCACTATATAAAGACATGTTGAACACATAAGAACATATTGAAACTCTTGAATAAAGATTAAAATTAAAACAAATCCCTGAAGATTACCTTCCAAGAAAACGTATATCATTGGCAATCTTCATCACCGATGTGGCGATTGTGTTAAGTGACCCATTGGTTTCAACACAAGCATCATGTGCAGCCTGGAAAGAGCAGAAAAACTCAGAAACTGATTTCATGTAGCAACAATATAAAGCATATTATCTCGTTTAGAGGCTAACCAGAGCTTCAAACTTGTTTTCAGCAGTGACAAACGGAAGGTTTGTTTCTTCGGCTACTGCAGCAGCTATCTTTACATCAAACCTGAACAGATATTACCAGCAGTGGACTATGAGGAGATGAACTTGGGATGGAAATAAATATTAAAATGAGATATACCCTTTCTTGGAGTTTAATCCTGTCCCAACCGCAGTTCCACCTTGTGCAAGCTGGCCAAATGTTTCTGGCAAGTTAGAGCTCAATGAAAATTGGAAAAAGCAGATCCTCAAAAGACATCATTTCACAAACCTGATAGAGGCGGGGTAGAGTGCATGTGACTCGATTAAGTCCATACTTAACCTGCGAACATGAGGATCCAAATTTTTAAAAAAGAATTCCTGACTGCACATGACCTTCAGGTTTGGTAGAGAGCATACCTGAGTAGCATAGCCACCAAATTCTTGTCCTAGCGTCAAAGGAGTAGCATCTTGAGTGTGAGTTCTTCCAATTTTCACAATATCTTTAAACTCGAAGGACTGCCAGAAAACGAGATAAGTTTGGAAGATTTCAGAATACAGAGAGCAAAATTAACAAACGCAACAGATATGCAAAGAGGAATTAATATCTAGAAAGAGAAAAAGAACAAAGCTCAGAAGATGTTCCTTAAAAGGCAACATCTACAAAGCAACTGTCAGTTGAGAAGAGAGGAGAGACCTTAGAGTCGAGAGTGGTATGCAAAGTTTTCAGACTAGGGATGAGCCTTGAATTAATCTCGGTTGCAGCTGCAATGTGCATGACCTAGACAAAGCCAAAATCAATAACACAGAGCCTCAACAAATAATTAGTAGGAACAACAAACAGTGCAAGCAATTGAGAGCGAAAGCTTACAGTAGGGAAAGTGTCGTTAGAGGATTGAGATCTGTTGACATGGTCATTAGGGTGGACACATTTTTCACCACGTTTGCGACCAAGAATCTCAGCTGCTCTGTTAGCAATGACCTGCAGAATTTTAAAAGAGCAAAACATAAACACAATGCCTCCTTGTATGTATTGTACGACTAAACAATGAGAGAAGGAAGAAAGTGACCTCATTAGCATTCATGTTACTCTGAGTGCCACTACCAGTTTGCCAAACAACAAGGGGGAAATGATCATTGAGCTTTCCCTCAGCAACTTCCTGAGCAGCTTGCATAATCGCTTTCCCAATCGTTGGATCAAGTCCATACTCCATGTTTACCTAAAATCACTCAGCTCATCAGTCATCACCCAAAACGACAACGCATAGATGACAAGAAATCTCCAAAACCTCTAATAAGAGTATAATAGGTTAATAGGTTACCTTGGCAGCGCACTTCTTCAAGACGCCGAAAGCGCGGACGATAGGCTCGGGCATACGCTCGCGCTCACCACCGATCTCGAAGTTCTGCAGCGATCTCTGCGTCTGGGCTCCCCACAACCTAACGCAGAAACAACAACGATAAGACAATACTGAGATAGTCAACGAGACGTTATGGTAAAAAAAATGAGATCCCGAACTTATCGGAAGGAACTTGGATCGGCCCGAAGGTGTCTCTCTCCTCTCTAAACGACGTTGAATAAGATCTCATAGCAGTGGCATAACGCAGCGTCGCCGCAGCTGTTCCGCTGGAGAGCCGCCGTGACGCGACATAAATCGCCATGGGGTTCTTCTTCTGCCTAATAGTACCACAAATAGGAGGCGAGAGAAGAGTTCATCAAATTAAGCATTACGACTTGACGAATCTGTAAACGTACCTTGGGGAGACGAAGGTGGAGAGCTGCGGGCGTTGCAGAAGATAGGGCTAACAAATGGCAAATTATTATATTCCAGAAACGATTCAACGAACCAACTCTCGACTTGGTTGGTCGAATTTTGAAAATTAATGTATTGGGGCGATAAATTTGTTTTTAAAAGTATTTTTTGTCGACTTTTAAAAGTATTAAAATGCCTTTTCTAACAAATAAAAATTTATTTTGGGCCTAATAAATCAGTTTTCATTTTCCAACAGATAAATAGAGTATATCTTTCAATTTTAAATAAAAGAAAAATTATTAACCTTTTTGTCACTTCTTTTTTAACACCAAATGCTTATATTAAAATTAAAGGCTCAATGGGATAAGTCTTACAACCGGATAGATTCTCGACGGTAAACTAATAAACAAAAATATTGTAACTAAAACATTGGTCTATGATAGTTATGGTTAAGGAGAAAAGAGATCCGTAAAAAAGCTTCCGTTGTAATCCTAAATTGGCAACCTTTGTTATCACTATATAGCCAAAATTGGCAAGTAATTAGAAATGAATCAAATAAATATTGTACAGAACTTAGGTTCACTCCCTAGAGTGAACCTTTAAATTCACCCCATTTTTTAGCACCAATTAAATTTTCACATAGATTATTAATTAAAAATATTAAATTAAATAAAAAATAGCTACAAAAAATAAAAATAAAAATTTTAACGATGCTAACGCTTCCACATAAACCCTAAACCCTAAATCTTAAATTCAAAACCCAATATCCTAAATTCTAAACCTAAACCCTAAACCCTAAACCCTATACCCTATACCCTAAACCCTAATCATAGATCCTAAACCCAAATTATATACCATAAACCCAAAAACTAGATTATAAACCTAAACTCTATACCCTAAACTCTAGTCCTAGACCCTAAACCAAAACCGTAAACCTTAAACCCAAATTATATACCCTAAACCCAAAACTTTAACCATAAATCCAAACGGTAAATTTTAAACCCAAACCGTAAATCCTAAACCCAAACCCAAACCCTATACCCTAAATCCAAATCCTAGACCTAAAACCCAAACGGTAAATCTTAAACCCAAACCCCAAACTTAGATGCTATAGGGTTTGGGTTAAGGTTTAGGTTTAGGGTCTAAGACTTGGGTTTAGGGTATAGGGTTTAGGTTTATAGTCTATTTTTTGGGTTTAAAGTATATAATTTGGATTTAGGGTCTAGGATTAGGGTTTAGGGTATAGGGTTTGGGTTTAGGGTCTAGGATTAGGGTATAAGGATATAGGGTTTAGGTTTAGGGTCTAGGATTAGGGTTTAAGGTTTAGGATTAGGGTTTGGGGTATAGGGTTTGGACTTTGGTTTAGAATTTAGGTTATAGGGTTTTGAATTTAAGATTTAGGGTTTAGGGTTTATGTGGAAGCGTTAGCGTTGTTAAAATTAGTATTTTTTATTTTTTATAACTATTTTTTATTTATTTTAATGTTTTTTAATTAATAATCTATATGGAAATTTGATTGGTGCTAAAGGGTAGGGTGAATTTAAAGTTTGGGGTGAACCTAAGTTCTGTCCATAAATACTCGGTCTATGATTTGAAGAAGTTTCAACTCTGCATCAAAGGAGAAAAGAAGAAAAAACTCTAAACAAAATATAAAAATTCTCAAGCAATAGTGTTACATACAAATCTTGTTTATGTTCAGCTACTGAAATAATATACATAGAAGAACAGACAAAAAAAAACAAACCCAAGAATGAGAAGAAGAGCAACAAGAACAAACTATTGCTGCATTCTGTAGCTATCAACCATTGTCTGTGTTATATATAGAAACTTGCACAACCAGAAAAAGAAACCAGAGTGGAAGAAAATAATCAAATAAAGAACCAGGTGTCCGACTGTATGTATATCTTTATGCGTGTGTGAGTGAATGTGCCCTTTCAACGTCTGACGCTTGCTTTTCGCTTCATATCAGCAGCAAGACCAACCTGTTTCGTGCCACGAGGACCATTCGCTAAAGGACGTGTAACCGTGTTTGTGTTCCTGTTAAAGAAAAAGCTGTTAGCAGAGATTCTATATTCTTGTTTCACAAAGGAGTTTCAATGTAGTAGGCGAAAAGAACCTGAGTTGAGGACTTCTTATCGGTCTTGAGACAGGTTTCTTTGCTTTTGCTGACTCAATAGTGCTTGTTGTTGATGACATCTTGGAGGCGGATTGGTTATATTGCCAGAGCAAGTCTGGCTCAGATGACTCACTTGTGGCTGCATCTAGATCGTCTGCGCTGTTGTTGTTGTTTCCCATGAAGATGTTGTAAGAATGTTCAGAGAATATTCTTGAACTGTCTGAAAAATCTTCCGGCAGAACACTTATCCCATTGTCTGTCATTCCTCCTCCCCAAAGACTCTCCACTCTTCTCATCTCGTCTTGCCTGTTATTCACCATTACCTTATCAACCCATTCACTTGAACCGAAACTTGGGTCTTCCTCTCTGTAGGTTTGGCCTGGACTTGCTACCGGTGGCCAAGGTGGTGAGTTCACTGTAATCTCCTCCACTTCACAGCTCTCTGACTTCTTTGTCATGATGCTATTGTTATGAATCTGCAATCATAATATCCAATTTGAGACATGATTTTTAAATCAGAAGACTGAGTTTGAGAAGAGCGTTGAATCACCTCTACTTCACCAGTTCTGGCTTTGTGTTTCTCAGAGCCACCAGGAGTTGTTATGATAGTGTTCTGTTGTGACCCTGCTTCTTTCCTAGCGAGTGCTGCTTTAAGAGTAGCAATCTATAGCACAAGTATGAGTCAGTTTAATCTACTATCAGCCAATGCACTTAAAAAACATGAGATTCAGATAAAGCATACAATACCTGTTCCTTGAGTTCCTTAACATCTGAAGTGTCATTGTTTACTCGGGCAGCACCGAGCTCAACTGTAGCTACTCTCTCCGCAAACTTCAAAGTGCTTATTGTTTCCCCAACTGCATCTGCCTCAGGACTAATGTGGACAAACATCAATGTCTTTGCTTGTCCTCCTGATATAACATATGAGCACAAACAAAGTTAAGAACAAAACGAGTTCTAAGCTGCAAATATTCAGGAACAAATACTTTACCAAGAGAATCCTGAAGGAGTTGTGTGAGTTTGCTGTTTCTGTAAGGAACATGAGGGTTCTTGTGAGCTAGTGAAGCAATCACATCTCCTAAAGCAGATAGAGATTTGTTGATGTGCTGTGCTTCTTTTAGTCTGTCTCCAGTAACTTCGGATTTATCTACCCTTTCACTGCCTGCTAGATCCACAAGATGCATACATCCACGAAGAACAGCTCCTGAAGTCAAGTCTCTTCCTTGAACATGAACCGTCAAGCAACTGCAAGAAAATTGACAATAATTTCCATAAGACATCTAAAGATTAATGGGTTCTCTCTCTCTCTGCTCTTAAAAAGATTTCCCTTTTTTTTACCTATGAGAACGGCTGCTTCGATCATTCAAGGCTGTTGATCCAACAGCGCGGTTCTTGTGCCCAAGTTTCATTAGATCAATCACATCATATGTTGAAGAAACCGGCACAAGACTTGCATCCGGTACGCTTAGACCCTTTTGAGAGCTATTCCTGATCTCTAACGTATCAAAGACGTTAAGGAACACGAAACTGAAACATAAAAATGAACACACACACTTAAATCAGAAGATTAAGAAGCTAAAGAAAAGGATATCTCTTGTTGCTTCCATCAATAACCAGAAGGTCTCTGACTTGCTCGTTGTAAATTTCAATCATCTGAACAGCAATATCATAACGGAATGTGTCTTTTCTTTGTTCAGCAAGAAGAAACAGGTCACCAAGTGCTCTGTAGTTAACTCCTTGACTCTTCTCCGTTATATCTCTTGGTCCACTCTAGAGAAAATTATACAAGGGGAAAACATATAAGATCTCTTACATTCAAAATGTCACAATCTTCCAACTATAATCTTACCATTGTGAATGTTTTTCCGGATCCAGTTTGACCATATGCAAATATGCAGACATTGTATCCATCAAGAACAGAACGGACCAATGGCTGCATATCAGAGAATACCTCCTCTACAAAGAGCAAGAGATATCCTTCAGAATCACTAAAGAGTAAGAGAGAGGCATTTTAGTTTCTTTACCTTGAGTAGCAGATGGGCCAAAGACTTTATTGAAACTGAAGGATTTGATTGATTTTCCATGTCTTGATGCAGTGTTAATCCCTATGCTATCGTCCTGCATGCTCCCAATTGTACTGGAAAAGCTGGATTGTCCAGGCAAAAATGGTCGTACACGACAATACACACGGATGCTACCCTTGAGGTCCTGCACCTGATTGTACAGCTTTCGGTTTTCTTCAAGAACTCGGTGATAGCCAGAAGCAGCATGAGCTAGGCCATGAATGTGCATGCCTGTGAACATATATTGATCCATTAATTAATTTCAAATTTATTGGATAACCAAAACTATCTCAGAAAGTCAGAGAATAAAGATGTGAATACCAAGAGAAGAGAACTCTTCTTGAAACTTCTTCTGCATAAATTTCATACCAGCTTTTGTAGTGTAGAGTGTCTGCCTTAGTCCCTATAAAACATAAAGAGCAGCAGATACACTCAGAATCTGTGGTATGGTATCTTAAACTCGAAGAAAGTTTTAAATGGAGTAGTGTAGTAGTGCCTACTTCTATATCTTCTTGTTGTTGGTTGAAGATTGTCAGTTGTTTAAATTGTCGATTTTTCATCTCTTCATCAAGAACCAGGTTTTTCTGATTGGTTTCGTCTTTCTTTATTGCTTTGAAGCTCTTCTCTTCCCTCTACAATGACAATCAGCAATCAGTGAAATTCTCAAACCTATCTTTTACAGAAAAAGTGTGAAGACTTTACCTCTCTTGCACCAACAGGTTTATGAAATGATCTGCTGTTAAGTGAAGAAGTTGATTCTGATGGGGCTGCTTGGGCCTTCATGTGACAGGAATATTTTGATTAGAAGAGTTTTGACACAACCGAAAAACATATTTTATGAACCAAGTGACAGAAGAAAGTTAAAAACATACCAACTTATACTGGTTTGTAACTCGATTTTCAAACTCCTCGACAACTTTGCTTAGCAGCGATTCAATAAGCTGTTATCACAACATTAGGCAGTTAGATCAAGAACATAACAAAGAAAAACGATTTAAAGTATACAGAATAAACAGAAATGCCAAAGATAAATAGATAGCTGAGAAACTAAGTGAAGTCATTTGATACTCACTTTAGGCACTTCCTCAGGCCTTTTATCTGATAGAACAGCGCGAACAAGTGTGCTCAATGAACCCGATTTGGACTGAAAACAGAAATACAAAGACACTTAATACATCAAGCACTCTACTTCAGAAGACAGAACCAACAACCGGAGACAGTTAAAGAGGCTAACCACGTTGTTAGAATCACTCTCAGAAGGAGACTTCTCGTTGTTAATAGAAGAGGTTCTGGATAAAGAGTTCATGAAAGGCTCTGAGTTTTTCCTCACGAAAGATGATGCTTTAGCCAGTGAAGAAGGCTTAATGCCACCACCAAACTTCCAAACTCCAATTCCACCACTTTGTTTCCATTCATCATACGACTTAATTGCCAAAACACAATTCACAATACGAGAAGCTTTTCCTCCCTACAAATAAATTTAAAAAAAATGCCTATCCATGAGCTGTTCTTGAAGATTCTAAACAAGTTTTAAAAAAAATCATACTTGCTCAAGATCAGAAGCTTCAAAAGTAGGAAAGCCCATATCCTGGATAGCAACAAGGAAGTTCCTAACATTCTCAAAATACTGAAAGGCTGATAAAGGAGCTCCATCAGCAACAAGAACCGCTTCACAAGGACCTTCCACAACCTGATCCAACAAACTATAATCAAGACCTGTTCCTACAACTCTGGAAAAGGAATCAAAGCTGGAAAGCTAGTCACCTTAGAAACAGAACCAGGGTGAACCTTATTGAGGACTTTGCAAAGGATGATTCCACTTCTTAAACCAAGCCTGAAACCTTCTTCCGTTGGCTCAGCAGGCAAATCTTTAGCTCCCACCACTCCTACCATCTTCCTCAGCCAATTAGCCGCCTCGTATCTCCTCGATGCTACAAAAATCCACATTTATATATTCAGCAAAATGATCCAAAGCTACTAAAATTTACATCAATTTATCAGATCACGCATTCTCGCTAAGAGGATAATCATAAATGGAGTACCAGCTTCTTCAGCACGACGAGAGTCTAGATCATGATCTCTAAGCCCGTTTCCGTGTTGCTGCAACACATCCTCCATTACTGAAGCCACCGTGAACCTCATTCCTCCATCCTCCGTCGTCATCTACCCCTCCCCCGTCTTAGTTTGCTCCAGAGAAAATGGAGAGAGAGAAATTGAGTTTACTATTATGATGAAAAAGGTAATGTGAGAGAGAGAGAGAGAGAGAGAGAGAGAGAGAGTCTCCTTTAGTATATAGCAATTGAGAGGAGAATACTCTTAAGCACCATGAATGAATGAATATGCTCTCAAATACAAGGTTGTAAAGCTAAACTCTCTCTGCTTTATACTCTGTCTTCTTCACTCTTCCTTCTCATTCTCCGAACCTCCAGCTTCGGAGTTTATTAAAAAAAAAAACGTATTTGAAGTTTTTTTTTTTTGCTCTTTTTTTCCCGCGCGTGTGGAGCAAGCGAGAATCTTTTTCGGTTAAGCCTCCCACTACCGTTTGGATTTTCTAACCTTACTTACTTTTTCTATCGATTTTTAAGTTTGTTACTAATTATTTATTTATTTATTGTTGCGTGAATTGGATGATAAATGATAGTTGTTGCTATTATTATTAGATTTCTTTAATTATGCTAGTATAGTCTTTGTCGAATCCAAATTTTATTGCAACTTTTTTTTCCTTGGAAGCAAGATATTAAAAATTGTCATTTGGAAGTAAAATATGTGGGATCGTGTTTGATTGTATTATGATTATCTTTGATGAACATAATGCAAATCTAATGTGGTAATTGATATGGCTAATTATTAAAAAAAAAAAAATTGTTTTACTAGTGTTTAGTCTACTGCATTTTATTAATTTTAAGGAAATTCAGATATTGGTTATATGTAAATTTCTCAAGATTAATTAAGAAGAGGGATCGTTAAAATGGGCAACAAATCGATGTAGATGGAACAGTAGTTGTGAATAAGTTGATTCCATGTGTCTTTGCAATGCTTTAGAAGCAAAGAAATAAGGTTTTACGTTAGCATTGAGTGACCTAAGCTAAACATTTAATTACAATGAATGCTTATTTATTTTTTATAAAGTTGTTTGTTAAATAAGTAGTAGAATGTTTGGCGAAACATTCCTTTCCTAATACACAGTTACTCCATTTAGGTCCATTACCCAATCTCTTCACTATTTTATTCCCCATTTTTTCTAGTAAACGATCCATTTCATTACATTTGGTAAGTTGCATAGGATTCTTTCCCCCAACTAAGTTATATATATAACGGTTGGCTCATTACTTTACCTTTTTTGTATATATAACTAGTTAACTCTTTATTATTCCTAAATATAGTACTTTTTAATAGTACTTAGTATTTTCTTTAACAACAAATATAACATAGTAAGTATTAGCATGATCCTAAAATATATTACCATCTTGATACATGATTAAAATATTTATTTTTAAGTTGAGAAAATATGAAAAGATAAAAGTGAGAAAACTATTCAATGAATTTCATATGGCTAATTTGTTTTTTGTGTTTTTGCTTTAACTTTGGAATATGACGCATTTATTAAACAATGTTGTATACCAGATAGATTTTTGGTCTTTAAAAAAGACAATTAGACAAATATATATTGATTAACTGGTAATGACAAATCCTGTGATTAATAATTTGATCATTTCTTTTTTGGTCCATAACGGACGCACTTAGTTGATATGGAAATTTATTATAATCACGGTCTGAATTCCATGTTGATAATAAAGAAAACATTGTATATGGGCAACATATCAACATCCGACGGTGTCGATGAGATCACCACACCACCAAACATTGACGGCAATATTTTTGATTAAGATATCCGGTTAGGCTATTACATATAGATTTTATAGTAAGGTTATAATAATCTTATTTAGAAAAGGAAAATGCGCATAGACGAACCGAAGTGGGTTAGCTTCAACGTTCAAAAAATTCAAACTGCTGCCTCGGACCCGAACTTAATCAGGTTGGGAATGCGAGCCTAGCAGGTAACCCCACGTAGAGCGTTTCTGACGGGGACCACGTCGCACAAAGAATTCAACTACGGAGGGTACTACGACCGACGGTTACCTAAGTCAATAGCACAAGCGAATAGATTTTTGACACGTCTCTTATTGACATTTTCTATTTAGTCGTTTTGCATGAGCAATGACCAGGCCCGAGACTTTTATCCGAGATCCGGATTCGATCCGAGATTCGATCCGGATCCGATCCGAAAATCTGAATATCTTGAGAGGCCGAATCCGGATCCGGATAGTAAAATGTTGGATCCGTCAAAGTCGGATCTGGATCCGGATATCTTAATTTTTAAGTCCGGATATCCGGATTCGTAAGTTTTATTAATAAATATTTCACAAATAGTAATATCTATATATATAAATTAATTTTATTTAATATATTTTTATTTTTATAATAGTATATATAAATTTTATGTAAATTTTGTAATATTATACATAGAAATAATTAAAGACATTATATATATATTTTTAAAAAAATATTGTTAATATTTTATATATATATTAATATTATTTTTTATTTATTTTAAGGATCCAAATCCGGATCCGGATATCCGCCGGATATTACAATTTTTAGAAGGATATCCGACACTCGGATATCCGAGAACCCCGGATCCTGATAAGGATAGTAAAATTATGGATCCGTCAGATAAGGATCCGGATCCGGATATCTTAAAATTGTCTGGATACCCGATCCGTCCCTGGCCTAGCAATCACTCGCCTGAATAATTGAAAACTATATATTTTGAAATTTCAAACTGCTACCTGATCAAAGAGTCGACTAATAAAATATATTTTTGACTTTGGTTATGAAACATAAGAATTATTTGTATATTGTCCTTATGTGTAAACATAATGATTTACTGCATTTACCTTTATAAAAACTTTAGGTGGTTAAACAAAATTGAGGAGAAAGAAAAGAATAAAGAGGAGAAACAGAGCATGTGAGATTCAATCATACTTCCAAGAAGACAGTTTTGATGTTTCGATGCCCCTTTATTTTTCTGGTGAATTAAAGCATCTTTTTATCCCCTAATAATCCACTTTATTCCATTGTTTTAAAGAGATTAACGAAATTTTTTTTATATTTTGTATATATCAACAATGATGATAACAATTATTCTGATTATACTTTCCAAGAAAAAGATAGTACCTAACATGGACACTGCTAAGAAAAGCTACATCTTGCACTATAAAAAAATCATTACTAGAAAGAACTGTTTTAAGAAAAATCATTGTAAATTTGACAAAAAAAAAAAAAAAACTATGCGGCGTCATTTATCCATCATCCTTGTGTTTTTGCACTGGAATCACGACAAGAGAGATGATTAGTCATATTGATTAAAGCATCAAATTACTTAACTTTATTACTGTAAAACATGATATATTTTTGTAGCTTTATATTAGCATATACTGTAGTAAGAGTATTATATCACATGATTCACATCCTATGGAAAAAGAAGAAAGAATTTTTCGAATTGATGATTTCACCGCACTCACATCACATGTAATGCCGATCCGATCCGATCCCACAAACAAACATGGTTGTTAAATCGTATGGAGCTAGCTACTACGTACAGAATGCTGCGATCACATGTTGTCATGACTATGATGCTTCTTCACAAAAGATGTACTTTCGATTCATATGATTCCTTTTTCATACCTTCTTTTTTTATTTGGTTTCCCTTTTTCGGTTTCTTTTTTGTTGTTTAGCTTAATCAGGAATTTCTTCAAATAAAACTCGATATAAAAGAAACATGTATGCAAATGTGTGGATGCATCCACAGAAAATCAGAAATAATATTGTTGCAAGGGAAGACGAGAATGCACGTCGTTAATATTGAAAAATCTTACAGCGTTTTCATGTGTTGGTTTCCTGTTTAGAGAGTTATGCCCTATTCATGTAATGCACACTTTATTTCTACTTCACTTGGTCGCAGGATTAGGTGCCTCAGTGAAAATGAAGATATTTGTTGGATTGAGCCAAGCTGTGTCCCCATATGTTTATTTTGTCTCCCATCTCAATTTTTTCGAGCTGACAGAGTATGATGGAACATAAATGAAAAAAAACAAATGGCGATTAATATTTTCAAATAAACTAGGCGATTAGAGCATTTGAGCTTACAAATGGGCTGAAGAAAAATACTATAACCAAGTGTGGTGAAACTGTCTAGTTGTTAAATGTGGGTTTATATCACAAGCTACATCTTACAGGCGTAACATGAACTAATGAAGTCCAGCTGGTCGACCATCAAAGGCGACTGAGAGATCACAAACTCTCTCTCTCTCTCTTTCATAAAAATATGAAAAGAAACAAAAAAGATAGAGAGAGAGATAAAAGAATCAGTCTTTTACAACGCAAAGAAGATGGCATATTATTTGTGGATCTCTCCAAGTTTCTCTTCTTAAGAAACCACTACGCACAGTCACACATCTTCTGATTTCTCCAACAGAAACATAAAAGCATGTGAGCTGAATCTAAAGGCTTTGTCCAAAAACCTATAACTCCTATTTTGATCTATTCCACCCCAAAAAAAGGGAGTAAATAAACTTCTTTAATTCTGTAAAAACAATCATGTTTACCTCACTAAACCCACACATCTAGTCGTCATCATCATCATTAAAAAAAAAAAACAATCTGAAGTATAGAGCTTAGCTATGAAGGTAAGTGAGTGACTAGGAAACGGTGAACCATTTCGAAGCTAGTGAACGTGATAGCTGCAGCAGGCGTTGTTCTCAGGAGATTAGTGGCACATCCTCTGTAAAAACCCCGAATACCATCTTTCTCAAACACTTTCTTTATGCAATCTCTTACCCCGGAGTAACGTTTCTCACTGTGGTGTCCTTGCTCTTGCAGCCTAGCTCGTACCACCTCGTGCGGGTAGGTTAATGTGGAAGCAAATATCTTAGCGATTGAAGAGGCAACTGCTACATCACGAGCATTCAGATCATCGATTGACTTATCACCTGTTGAGTTCACACACTTTTAGCTAATCTCCTCCACAAAGATGTAAAATGGGGATAAGTAAATAAATAAAAGTTAGGTACCTTTGTTGGCCAAGTAGGTTTTGACCATCTCATAAGTAGGAAACTGAATGGCAACGTGACTGATACCGGCTAGTGCAGGCACAAGTCCACTGTACAATCCGCGGATCCCCTCCTCGTAAGCTATTCTCCTTAAAGCAGAGAGTGTACTCTTGTATGGCACTACACCCTCTCTCATTCCTTGTGTCTGAAGACGAATCAATATTCTAAATTTACATCTATGTGTGGTGAGGTTCTATAGGAACAAATGGAAACGCTTGGTACTATTTTTGCAAATACCACATTGTTAAGTAAGACAGGGTAGGGTTGTACTAATTAACAGTTCCTTTATTTTCACTAAAATGAAAAGAAAACGGACCTGGAGTCGAGTCTTGACAACCCAAAGAGGATTAGTGGCAATAGTAGTAGCAGCTCCAGCACCAGAGGCAGCCATTACGTTAGCACCAACGCTGAATTTGTGATCCTTATCTAATTGTATGTTAAAAATAAAGAATATTAACTCCATTGTTGAATGAATGAACCAAAAAAACGGAAGCTAATGAAGCTATAAAGAAATGTTTTTTTGGACTAACCATTTGAGATTGAAAAGCTCTTGAGCTGGTCATACATTGTAAAATAAACCTGCCAAAAAAAAGAAAAGTTACAAGTTGTTTAGAACAAGAAAATCTACTTAAGTTCCTCCAGGATCAAAAGAGGTACAAGAAGAAGTTGAACTCACTCACCGCCCAATTGGAGAGAAGAGCCATGACGGTAGGGGAAAGACCACGGTATAAGCCACGCGTGCCTTCTTGCTTGAAGATCTGCTTAAGACTCCCAACAATTATACTACCTGACCAACCCCAAAGGACAGGACAAGACAAGACAATCATCGGGGTCATGAAACAGAGCATTTTGGTGGGTCATTGGACAAGAAGACAATATATAGAAAAGAACAAAAAAGGAGAAACCTTTGATGTTGGGATGAGCAAGCTTAGGGAGGCCATGAACCTGAAACCTCGTTTTTATAACGTCAAGAGGACACACAAACGTTGCCGCAATTACCCCTACCCCCAATCCCCAATCCCCCACAAACAAAAAGTATTCAGCTTTCTAAATCGAGATAAGTTTACGCAATTTCGTTACTAGATCGGAGAATTACCGGCGGCGGCACCGGCGGCAGCATTACAGAGGACATTTGTGGAATTGGTAGTAGGATGAGAATTAGCGGACATCTCTTGGATCTGAACGAATAAGAAGAGCCTTGTGGAAGATTACTTTCGAAGAAGAGAATGACAAAAAGGTTGATTCCTCTCTGGAGAGGGATATGGCGGCGGCGAAGCAGCGTCGCATGGCCGAGGAAGAGGATCTCGAGTCAGAGTCGGAGTCTTATTTCTCCATCTCTTACGAAATATTCTGAGTCAACGGAGTTAAAAATGAATCTGAAGGAAGATCATATCAATAGTACGACAAACAGAACATGGGAAGAATCTTTAGAGAAACAGAACAGAGCCGTGTTTGTGTTTTTTTTTGTCTGTTCAACGAGAGGAGAGGAGGGAGAGACGACGAGAAAAATTCAATTGTTTTTATTTGATTGGCTCTCGTTTTTCTAAAATAAATTACTAAAATTATTAACGAATCAGAGCCAGACCCAACCAACCAACCAATCACCAAACTCTGGTCCCGTCCCCATGCCGTAAATGCTTGTAATAACTTTTATTTTATTTTTTGCTTATGGATGTGCAGGCTGGGCTTGACTTTATCGACCTCACCTGACCATGTTACTTAAGCCAGGCCTAGTAACATGGGCCAACTAGAACTTCAATGTGGGGTCCTCTTCCCACCTCCACCATCAACTTCTATTTATTTACTAACCCATTATTTTTTGTTTAATGGTTCACAAATATTGACTTTTACTTTGGGCCTATAAGGATTTTATATGCATTTACTGGGTTTCAAAACATTATAATTACAAATTAAACTGTTCAGCTAGGCCTCGGCGTCGGGAGCTGTTTCGGTTTGGTTTATTCGGATTTTCGGTTTTCGGTATTATGCTCATAAATCCTATTTGGATTTTTCTAATATCGGGTTGGATTGGGTTCAGTTCATTCCGGGTTCGGTTCAGTTCAGATTGTAACCAATGTTTAAAATCATCAAAAAATATTTTTTTAATATCTGAAAATTTGACAAAAAAGAATTCAAATTATAAAATTTATTCACAAATCTAATTAAAAATTAGTTAAACTATCACAACTAACTAAAAATTATTCAAATACAAATAAAACAAACTACAAAATTTTTAGAATAATATAAAATATTTAAATTACCTTAACATATATAAAAAAAATTAACTAATTTCGGATATCTTCATATCTTAGTTCGGATTTCAGTTCGGTTCGAGTTATACCCAAACCCAAAAGTACTAAGTTCGTAAGTCCAAATATTTTTGTATAACGGTTTGGATACGGTTTTGATTTTTTCGGGTCGGGTTTATATGGTAGATACTTCGTCTTGGGTAAAAACGTCCAGGCCAAGTCTAAGCCTTGCTTACGGATGATTGCTGACTTCGTACTAGTAGGTAAACTTGGCCCGTTCCGTGTTATAAAACTCACATCATGAATCCAATTTGTATTTTTGTTAAACTGATCACACATTTTTACTTGGTAGTAATTTTCTAAATTCAATGGCAAATGAAAAAAAAAACATTTGTTGACTCTCTTTTTGTTTAGTTATAAAGTTAACACTTTGTCGAATTAGTCTCTCTTTCTTATCTTTTTCTTTTCACTGGCTATTGTGAAACAGTCTCTCTATTCACATTTCAAAAACATAGTGAAACCAGTCACGGGAAAGTGGATATATGAATTACGTAATACAAAGACAACTAAGCATATTAGGGTTGGATGATTAGATTACTACGGAATCATCTCAAATAATATAAACGCAATGCAAAATCATTGAGTCGCTGTATATGATGTAAGCAATGACGGTTCTTAGAGACTTGATGCTTTGGACACAACCAAGTACTCGTAACTTGTACAATGTTCTTATAATTGGTCGGTACTCACAAAATCATAACCACAAGTAAAGATACGATTGTAGTTGGTCAAGCAAACCAAAAGTCAACCAAATACTTATATTATTCGAAAACATTACACTAAATTATTCTCCATGCCAACACCTCATAAATGCAAACCATTTTATAAAAGGTTGGATCCACTATTATTTGATTAATATAGTATTTGATAGTTTCAGAACTGTAACTTTAACACAGATTACAATCACAACTTTAACATCGATAATCCCCATATATATTTTGTTTTAGTGCAACTAAATCGATGTAATTACATAAGAGGTGAAAGTTTTATAGAATCAGCCGAAAGTTTAGGTACGTCGCGGTGTACGAGAGACCCCTGCGCCATCAACATAGATTTGTAAATCTCTACCAGTTTCTTCTCATCATACTCCCTCGACGCTAACCCCGACCCGTACCCATATTCACCGAACCCGTAAGACGACTCAATGACCCGAGAATTTGCGAAGCTCAGCATCATATTGACGTAAGCATCTCGAAGCCACGTTAAAAGCTTCTTAGGCGACGCCTTTTTCAAGACCCTCAGCTTCGGCACTATCTTGATCCTCCAAAACCGTCTCTTCTTGGTCCGATCAAACTTGACTCGCTTCACATTTCTCCCACCAGATTTCGCTTTCTTCGCCGAACCATCAAGCCTTTCGTATCCTCTAGACTTCTGCCAATACCTTATCTTCATCACACACTCTCACCGTATATATGTAATTGTATTTTTTATCTACAGATCTAGAGAGAGAGAGAGAGAGAGAGAGAGAGAGAGAGAGAGAGAGCAGTGGAGAGTTTTAGTTAAAGAGAGGGAGACTTCTTGGTTTATTTATAAAGAGCATGGATCGATGTATTTGCATATTCGATTACGTAAATATCATGCGATATACTTAATCAATTATTTTTATTCCGAAATAACAAAGTCTTTCACGTAGGACAACTTTTAAAGTTAGTAAGCATCTATCGAGTTTCTCATCCGACAAAACAACGAAATTATCATATTATCCAGAATGAAAAGTCAAGACTAGCTTTTAATTAAAAAGCATAAAGAGATATCATACAGCGAGATGATTGCTGTTGCAATAAATGTTTGTAATACCATCAACCCCCTGAACGAATTTTAACCCTTGGATCTCTTTTCGTCCCTTCTGATCACGTGAATTGCACTTTTCTTTCTCTTTTTGGATGATGATTTAATGTTTGTTTGGACCTTCGTTTAATCATCAATTGGGAAAATTTGTTTCTAGTATTTTAATTAGTATATGTCAGCGTATAATAATATGGAATATCGGAACGAAAATTTTGAATGCAGAGAGACTGATATAAGGACCAACCAAAGATGAATGTTCCATGCTGCTTTTTGTGCGCTTATTATAGAATAGGTAACAAAGAGTGTGACGACTGACGAACCAACTACACAACACTACCAACTCCTTGCATGTCACTTCTGTGGTTCCGGAGTGTGCAATGTGCATAGGCCTTACTCAAAGTTGGCCTGTAACTTATTTATGGAAGGCCTAGTGTCTGTATATGCCCATTCTGCTGGATGCCAACAGAAAACTTTATGACTTAGGATGGATCCGTTAAGCAGATCATATTTCACATCCTAGTTAGTTTTATGAAATTTTACATAAGACAAACTTGAACCCAAGAAAAAAGACACATTTTTAATCCACATTAAGAAGATATCCTTATTTAGTTGTTAGCTGATAAAACTGAAACTGAATCCAAACAAAACAAAAACTTAATCAAACTGTATGGAATTAATCTATATGATTTTTTTTTGTCTTTTATGAGATTAGTAGTTGTTTTTATACAAAACAGAAAGAACTCAAACTAAAAACTGGAATCAACACGTATAATAACGTATGCACAGTCTCTTCCTAATTACAACTGTATAAATTAGACATTTTAGATTTAATTAACAATCTCTTGTTTGTGCATGCATGACAGCGTATGTTTAAGGAATCGCTTAAATTTTTTACTGTATTGAAAATGAACAGCTGCCATATTGTAAAAAATAAATATACATATCCAACAGAGTGGTTGTAAAAAAAAAAAAAAAAAACAGAGTGGTTGTATTACTCAATACTACCTAAACGAAAAACAAACAAGTACAGTGAATCCAGAATGGTTCAGGTATCCTAAGCTAGTAGTGAGCTGTAAATGTATATTACAGTTTACTTATATAAATAAAACCTTAATTTTGTTTAAACGTAAAAAAAAAGAACAAAACCTTCATTAAAAAATAACGACAAAAAGACCAAACAGGAGTTCGAGTTCTCCACCGCCTGAATTTCTTTCTGTATCTTTTGTCATTTCTCCTCTAGTCTAATTAACCCCGAACGCTCCGGAGCAAGGGAGAAAATGGCCGGGCAAGGTGGGTATGGATCCGGGTCGGGTCAGAGAACCTACGTGGTTGACCGGAGGACAGAAATCGTGAGCGGTAAAGGCTACGGCGTTGGAGGAAGTAATCAGATCTACGGGACTCAAGATTTTCCTCCGTCTTTGCAGACTCCGCCGGGGGAAGTGGCGGCGCGTAGGAGCAATGCATCGTCGACGAGGCCGTCTTGGGGTGTAAACGATGCAGAGATGAAGAGGAAGAAGAGAATCGCGAGGTATAAAGCATATACGGTGGAAGGAAAAGTTAAATCGACTTTCAAGAATGGATTCCGATGGATTAAGAATAAGTGTCGTCAGATTGTTCATGGTTTTTGACTTTGCTTTGTATTCATTTTTTTTTCTCGGCGAGTTTTGTTGAAGGCTGCCTCTCCCCTCCGTGCATGCGGTGGTGGTTGCCGGCTTTTTAAGAATATGAATAGTGTTGCTCTGTTTTGCGTTCTGATATGGGACTTTAATTTGATTTTACGGTATATGTTATCACATGCATTATGCATTTCGAGTACTGTTTACTCTTTCATTAAGCTTCTGGAAATCGTTTTCACAAACTGAACTATGTGTTATAATCAAGACGAGGTAGGAATTTTTTTTTTCCCTCAGCTGTCCATTTAAATTAGATCAAGTGGTTATACGAGCTGATTTCTCCCAGGATGTCTGATTTATTGATTTATATGAGAAAAATATAGTTTCTGATTTTTCGCTTTTTCGTCCTACTATTTCTACTCCTAAGAATACATGACGGACTATTTCTACTCCGAAAAAATACGAACCAACTACAAGGTAGGAATTAGGGATGGAGAGACTGAATATTCAAAATTTGCAGAGGAAAAAATGTTTTATTTTGTTTTTGATGTGCCAGGCTTATAATTTGTGTCGGATGAGGCTGGGCCATTTTTGTTGAAAACTAGTCTCCTTCGGTTGAAAAAGGCCTTTAAATAACTTGTTCTTTTTTGAACATATACAAAAATTACAGTGAACATTTGAGATTACATTGGATATTGGATTTGATTGATAACCACAATAACAAAACTTCCAAGAGCACATGTTATCTTATTCTTAGTAACCGTAGTGTTACTTTAAAAGAGGGATGCATTCACGCAGAGATTAGTAGTACTGTGATAGATGAACCTTTTATTTTTACTGATTCGTACAAGTGTACCATGCATTGAGCAACTCACATTAGAGAATTTATAAGAGCTGAAAATTTGTAACTCGCATTAGAGAAAGCAAAAACAAGTTCTTTTTATGATTATCGTACGAAAGACCGAGAAACTTGGTTCAAAAGAGTTTCAGAATTAACCAGAACACAAATCTTGACAGACAGACATAAAACCTCATAAACAGCAGGTTCAAATCAGTTATATAAAGTCTATCGACGACTCCTATTCTTCAATCGTTTGGCTTCTAAGAAGAAGCAACGAACGTGTTCAGAATGTTTCTCTTGAGAGTCAACTCATCAGCTTTCACCGGACTCATCGACTGCACCGAAAACACCATTAAAAATGTCAATACAAAAGTCTCTATTGTTTCTAGAATGTAAATAGCTAAAATATATATATATAGAGAGAGACAGAGTAATGATGTTTAGACCTTGCTGAGGACGCGTCCAAGCCGCTCAGCTTCTTTTGTAGCATAGCCTGACCCTTTTTCTATGTACTTCTTTGCGAGTGACGAGTAAAGCTTTCCATACCTATTATATATAGAAAGACCATCATCATTTAAGCTCAGGAATTAAAAGAAACAACCAACCTTATTCGATTTAAACGCTGTTACTACAACATACCTTGCTGTGGAGCCCTTAAGGTTACTAGCTTCCTCTTCAATGCGAGACAAGACTGCCTTCTTCTCATCTTCACTAGCTGCAACTAGCTCCTTTACCAACGCATCTAAGCTTTCAACTACACCAGCCTATATCAAAAAGAGAGATACGAATCAACAAAAGCTTACAAAGTTTAGATTGAATTATGTGATTCTACAAGAGACATGTTTTTTTTTTTTTTTTAATTACCTTTGAAGTAAGCTGCCCTTTACTGTCTCTGCTGGTCCCAACTTTATCATTGATGAAGCTTACAAAGTCATCCAAGTCCCTTCCACCGTCATAATCCTGACCGGCTTTGTTGTCCTTTGGGAAGAACTTTAATGTTGGGAATCCACTTACTCCATACCTAGGTGTGGAACAAAATAATTAAGATATACATCCTTCGGTTCTACGAATTTAATAAAGTGATATCCGTAATAGTAAAACATCCTTGTCCAACTTACTTCTCGCCAAGGCTTTTGTGTGCATCAGCATCCAAGTTGGCGATGACTACACCTTCTTCCTGCTTAAACACCGTGGCTACCTTTTCATATACCTGACGGATAAGAAAAACATACAACAACAAAATTGATAAGAATGTGAAAGTAGACTATTGTTATAACAAGAGTAGACAAATAGTTGAGAGAGAGTATACAGGAGCGAGGGACTTGCAGTGGCCGCACCTGGAAAGATTTAAACCTCAGAGATTAGAAAACGGCATGAAAAGCAAAACCATGAGACGTGAAGAAAGAGATAGTAGTAATAGTTACCATGGGGCATAAAACTCGACCAAGACATCTTTGTTCTGATCCAGTACAATCTCATCGAAGTTATCAGGTGTTAACACAACTACATATTGTGGAACTGCAGCCAATTTGACGTTGGTACCTGAGAAACATATTTGTTCAGCAAATAAGCAAGTTGTTTGCAACATAGGTGTAAGTACACAAGAACGGTTATGACTGAGGATTAGAAACAAGAATTTTACAAGAGTAAAAATGACCCTATATCCTAATGCAATGTTGAGAGAGTGGTGCCATTCATAGAACAAAATCCCCAAAAACAAATGATAAAACATTTCACAAACTTAATGTAACTCATAAATCATGGCTAAACATTAGACTAGCTTTAGCTACTAGTATGATAAAGGAGGGAGGGAGAGTACCTCCTTCCTTGTTGACAAATTCAGCCAAAGCTTCAGCATTACGTGGACCCTCGTACCTGTTAAATAAAATATACAAATAAGAAAACTGTCTATCCAATAATAGATTAGCTTCAAGAATCAGATTTAAAAAAGAAAGAGTTGGTGCATACTTTTGGGGTTCAAGAGAGCCTTTAGGAAACCACTTAATAGTGGGATATCCACTAACATCATACTTAGTGCAGACAGTCTTATGCTCATCACAATCCACCTGCAACAAAACAATATACACACACACAAGTTACTAATAAGTAAGAATCTCAAATCAATCTGTATTTCTTGAGACAATGACCTTAGCAATCAAGACAGACTTGGCTTTCTTGAAGCTTGCAGCAAGCTTTTCATACTCTGGAGCTAGTTTCTTGCAGTGCCCACACCTATTTAATCAACCACACTTTTAATCAATCAGTAACTATACTCCATTCATCGATTTCAAATCATGGATCCACAAATCAAAAACATTATCAATCCCACGAATCTAACAGTTAAGGATCTCATGAAAAGCTAGAACGATCGAAAGGAATGATCCAATTACCAGGGAGCGTAAAACTCGACGAGGGCTCCTTTATCTTTACCAACCTCCTTCTCAAAGCTATCCTCCGTCAACACAACCACATCGTCCGCTACAGCTGACACCACCAGCAACGCGACTAAGGCTAAACCAAACCAGATCTGAGATTTCGCCATTCTTCCTTCTTTCACGTACGTTGGAGTTAGCTGAGATATTTGGTAGAAGTGCGCTCTGGTATTAAAAACGTTTCCCTTAGAGAAGAAGATACAGAAAAATGAGTTAAAAAAAAATATCAAATGATGACATGGCGTGATCTGGATCGACGATTTATTCATAATTTATTACGAACGGTGATCGATGGTTCTTTCTACGTGGCCTGGTTACATGTCCGATGATGACTGGTTTGCCCACTCCACATCTTTCACGGAGAAGACAAGCGAATAAGTCTTTCCCAAATAGCTAGGAAGACCCTCAACTTCATATATGTTTTGATATGCGCCTCTACTTTTAAATTTCGTAAAATCTAACCCCCCAATCGGAAAATCACGCCCCAGCCCGGCCTCGTATTCTAATTTTCCCGGGCTTGCTCTGGCATACATAGAAACTGATATACATACATGTTCAAACATTAATTTATGATAGCTAAGTGTCAACTAATCCTAACGTTTAAGATAAAAACTTGTATTTTCGACATTAACATATTGAACGTGCATGGAACTAGCTTGTTAAACAAATATAACATGCATGAGCTGCATAAAACCAATCCTACGTTTTATCACGAACTAGCTCGATTGAATTTCCCATTCAATTTGTTTTATTCTTTTGTGGAAACAATGTACGTTCCTACACTTACGTATAACCTAAAAACTGGCTTAGCTTAACCCGAAAACTTTTACTCACTGAGCTTGTCTCACGGGATGGACACTACAAAAATTATTGTTTTTACATCATTTTCTAAGTTAGTGTACACGTTGATTTTATACGTTTCATAAATGAAATTCAAAACAGGAGTCTTGAGAAATTAATCCAAGCCATATATTAGTAAGTTTTTCTTGAGTTGCTTATGACAAAGGGTCGCACTAAGTTTACAACTGTGAGAAGAGTCACCATAAGTTTTAACTGAGAAAAAACATACTTGCAACCGAGAGAAATAATTAGTAACATTTCTAACCTTTTGACTTTATAATTTGATGACTTTTGACTAAAACTTAAGAAATGTGGAACCTAAAAATGATCCAAAGACTATCACTTTATTTTCTCTCCTCAAGTCTTGCATCCATTAACACTATTTTCTTTACGGAAACATCGAGTTCGGGATGGAGCTTGATTCGGTTCTCTGTAACTCGCTGATCAGCTTGTACTCAAAATCCGGAGCCGAGGAAGTTTTCAAGAGTATGGATAATTTCGGTGTACACTACAGTGTACAATACACTACAGTGTACAATGTGGTGTACACTTGATGTACATTGCGGTGTACATGGTGTATGCTTCAGTATACGTATACACATATGTGTACACATTGGTGTACACTCTGATGTACACGGTATACACTTCAGTATACGTGTATACATAGGTGTATATTTGGTGTGCTTCCCCAGTATACATATATATTTTACATTGTACACCCTACTGTACGCTACGGTGTAGATCTAAGTGTATGCTACATTGTACACTACAGTGTACGCAATGTTGTACACTACAGTGTACAACATAGTGTATGCTATGTTGTACACCCAAGTGTACCCCCATGTGTATGCTAGTGTACACTGTGTACACTCACGTGTACACTACAGTGTACGCTCTGATGTACACCCTAGTGTATGCTACGGTGTACACACTAGTGTACGCTACATTGTACACCCTAATGTACGCTAAGGTGTACATAGCACGACGTTTATGCTTTAGTGTATGCACCAGTGTATGTTCACGTGTACACTCCAATGTACAACGGAGTGTACACTATTTTGTACGAGGGAGTGTACACTAAGTTGTTCAGAAGAATGTACCCAATTGTATAGCTCGATATATACTATGTTATACACCGGAGTGTACACTGTGTTGTACGACGGACTGTACACTAAGTTGTACAAAGGAGTGTACCCAATTGTATAGCTTGATGTACATTACTTTGTACACCTTAGTATACACTACGTTGTACACTACAGTGTACGCAAAGTTGTACACTACAATGTGTGCTATGTTGCATACTACGGTGGTGTACACTACAATATACGCCTGGTGTACACTCATGTGTATGCCCCTGTGTACGCCCATCTGTATGCTAGTGTATGCCCCGATGTACGCCGTGTACGTCCAAGTGTACGCTCTAGTGTACGCTCACGTGTACACTATGGTGTACGCTCCGATGTACAATCTAGTGTACGCTAAGGTGTACGACGTGTAGCTCATGTGTACGCTCTATTGTACGCACCAGTGTACACTCACGTGTAAGCTACAGTGTACACTTTGATGTACACCATATTGTACCTTACGGTGTACATCCTATTGCACGCTATGGTGCACACTCCGATTACACCCTAATGTACGCTATGATGTACACCCTCGTGTACTGCATAGTGTATATTGTACACTACGTTGTACAACAGTGTGTACCTTATAATATAGCTCGATGTATATTACTTTGTACACCTTAGTGTATGCTACGCTGAACACTATGATGTACGCGATGTTGTGCACTACAATATTCGCTATGTTGTATACGCTTCGTGTATGCTCAGTGTACGCTCCCGTGTACACTCAAGTGTACACACATGTGTATGCCAGTGTATGCCCTGGTGTACGCTGTTTACGTTCATGTGTACGCTCCAGTGTAGACTCACGTGTACACTACAGTGTACGTTCCTATATACACCCTAGTGTAAACTACGGTGTACACACTACTGTACGCTACATTGTACACCCTAGTGTACGCTCCAGTGTACGCATTAGTGTATGCTCATGTGTACGCTCATATGTACGCTCCAATATACACTCTACTGTACGATATGGTGTACACCCTAGTGTACACTACGTTATATGCTCAAAGTGTACACTATAAATTGGTAAACTAACCACCTGATTTCAAGGAAGAACTTACCACCAACGGGAGTAGAAGGACAACTCGCCCCCTGGATCCTATGGGGAATCTGGACGGCAAGAAACAACCAGGTCTTCAACGACAAGCACGCCTCTGTAACTGAAACTCTATCAAAGCTATCGCCTTGGCCCGGGAATGGGGATCCTGTCAAATATTATCCAGCCCCCTTACTGCTGTCCCCCCACTGTTAATCCATGTTCCCCCACTGTTAATCCATGTTCCCCCAAACTGCATTATCATCAAATCTGATGCTGCGTGGAATGAGACTTTGAACGTCGCAGGACTAGGATGGATAGTGGAAGCTGAGGACAGAATATCTGCTTTCTCAGTACTGGCTCACCATGTGAGGTTTCCTTTAGCAGCTGAGGCCCTGGCTCTCAGAGAGGAAATTTGGAAGTGCAGAAAACACAGACTTACAAGAATCCGTTGCGAATCGGACTCCGCAGTGCTTGTGAAAGCGCTAAAAAAAGACACATCCTTGACTGGTCTCTATGGGATCTTGGCTGATTTCCAAGCTCTTACTTTATCTTTTGAATGTATTTCTTTTAATTGGATCTCTAGGAAGAGAAATGTAGAGGCTGATAAGCTAGTAAAGCAGATTCTATCTTTTGAATTGGCCTTAATGGCTTCACCAACTTTGGTTTGATCATTTAATATAAGTGTGTTTAAAAAAAAATTATTATAAAATCGCTATTTTCTAGAGAAACGGAGACAACAAAAGTTTCATACAATTTGACTTTCATCATATGTTAATGAAAAATACAACTATGCATTAAAACAATATTTTCATATTTTTGAATTTCTCTCTAAATCTATGTGTTAAAATATTGAATCTTTCGGTAAATGCTCTATATACTGAAACCTATGATCTTTAGTGTTGTTTTAAAATTTCTAAACACATTCTACATTTGTATTAATGTATATTAAACTCTCTTTCATGGTACATAGAAATCGTTTTAATTTTATGTCAATTAATTTAGTAAAACTTCATAATACTCCCTAAATTGGTGGACTAACCACTATAAAATCGCTATTCTCTAGAAAAACGGAGACAACAAAAGTTCCAAACCTCTTTGACCGTCACCATATGTTAGTGAAGGATGCAACTATGGATTAAAACAACATTTTCATATTTTTGAATTTTTCTCAAAATCTATGTGTTAACCCCTACGACAATATTGATTTTTTCGGTAAATGCTCTATATACTTAAGCCTCTGATATTTAGTGTTGTTTAAAATTTTTTAAACATAAAATACATTTGTATTAATGTATATGAAACTCTCTTTCATGGTATATGAACATCGTTTTAATTTTTTGTCAATTAATTTTGCAAAATATCATAATACTCCCTAAATTGGTAGATTAACCACTATAAAATCGCTATTCTCTTGAGAAACGGAGACAACAAAGGTTCCAAACCTCTTTGACCTTCATCATATGTTAGTGAATTATGCAACTATGCATTAAAACAATATTTTGATATTTTTGAATTTTCTCAAAATCTATGTGTTAACCCCCACGAAAATTTTGAATGTTTTGGGTAAATGCTTTGTATACTGAAGCCTATGATCTTTAGTGTAGTTTAAAAATTTTTAAGCACATAATAAATTTGTATTAATGTATATTAAACTCTCATTCATGATACATGAGCATCATTTTAATTTTTTGTCAATTAATTTAGTAAAACTTCATAATACTCTATGTGTTAACCCCTACGAAAATATTGAATTTTTCGGTTAATGTTCTATATACTGAATCCTATGATTTTAGTGTTGTTTTTAAATTTCTAAACACATACTACATTTGTATTAATGTATATTAAACTCTCTTTCATGGTAGATGAGCATCTTTTTGATTTTTTGTCAATTAATTTTGCAAAAAATCATAATACTCCCTAAATTGGTGGACTAACCACTACAAAATCACTATTCTCTAGAGTAACGGAGACAACAAAGGTTCCAAAACTCTTTGAACTTCATCATATGTTAGTGAATGATGCAACTATGCATTAAAACAGTATTTTCATATTTTTTAATTTTTCTCAAATTCTATGTGTTAACCCCTACGAAAATATTGAATGTTTTGGGTAAATTCTCTATATACTGAAGCCTATGATCTTTAGTGTTGTTTTAAAATTTTTAAACACATACTACATTTGAATTAATGTATATTAAACTCTTTTTCATGATCATGGTACATGAACATCTTTTTAATTTTTTGTCAATTAATTTAGCAAAACTTCATAATACTCCCTAAATTGGAAGAATAACCAATATAAAATCGCTATTCTCTAGAGAAACAGAGACAACAAAGGTTCCAAACTTCTTTGACCTTCATCATATGTTAGTGAATGATGCAACTATGCATAAAACAGTATTTTCATATTTTTGAAATTTTCTCAAAATCTATGTGTCCCTATGAAAATATTGAAT
This sequence comes from Brassica oleracea var. oleracea, assembly GCF_000695525.1. NCBI lineage: Eukaryota > Viridiplantae > Streptophyta > Magnoliopsida > Brassicales > Brassicaceae > Brassica > Brassica oleracea. The sequence continues at coordinate 298,405 of NC_027751.1, forward strand.
TTTTCGGTTAATGCTCTATATACTGACGTCTATGATCTTTAGTGTTGTTTTAAAATTTCTAAGCACTTACCAAATTTGTATTAATGTGTATTAAACTCTCTTTCATTATACATGAGCATCTTTTTAATTTTTTTGTCAATTAATTTTGAAAAACATCATAATACTCCCTAAATTTGTGGACTAACCACTATAAAATCGCTATTCTCTAGAGAAACGGAGACAACAAAGGTTCCAAACCTCTTTGAACTTCATCACATGCTAGTGAATGATGCAACTACGCATTAGAACAATATTTTCATATTTTTATTTTTTTCTCAAAATCTATGAGTTAACCCCTACGAAAATATTGAATTTTTCGGTAAATGCTCTATATACTGAAGCCTATGATCTTTAGTGTTGTTTTTAAATTTCTAAACGCATACTACATTTGTATTAATGTATATTAAATCTGTTTCATGGTACATGAACATCTTTTTAATTTTTTGTCAATTAATTTAGCAAAACTTCATAATACTCCCTAAATTGGAAGAATAACCAATATAAAATCGCTATTCTCTAGAGAAACAGAGACAACAAAGGTTCCAAACTTCTTTGACCTTCATCATATGTTAGTGAATGATGCAACTATGCATTAAAATAGTATTTCATATTTTTGAAATTTTCTCAAAATATATGTGTTAACCCCACGAAAATATATAATTTTTCTGTTCATGCTCTATATACTGAAGCCTATGATCTTTAGTGTTGTTTTAAAATTTCTAAGCACTTACCAAATTTGTATTAATGTGTATTAAACTCTCTTTCATTATACATGAGCATCTTTTTAATTTTTTTGTCAATTAATTTTGAAAAACATCATAATACTCCCTAAATTTGTGGACTAACCACTATAAAATCGCTATTCTCTAGAGAAACGGAGACAACAAAGGTTCCAAACCTCTTTGACATTCATCACATGCTAGTGAATGATGCAACTATGCATTAAAACAGTATTTTTATATTTTTGAATTTTTGCCAAAATCTATGTGTTAACCCCTACGAAAATATTGAATTTTTCGGTAAATGCTCTATATACTGAAGCCTATGATCTTTAGTGTTGTTTTAAATTTATAAACACATAATAAATTTGTATTAATGTATATTAAACTCTCTTTCATGGTACATGGGCATCGTTTTAATTTTTTGTCAATTAATTTAGCAAAACTTCATAATACTCCCAAAATACTCCCAAAATTCTCTAGAGAAACGGAGACAGCAAAGGTTCCAAACTTCTTTGACCTTCATCATATGTTAGTGAATGATGCAACTATGCATTAAAATAGTATTTCATATTTTTGAAATTTTCTCAAAATATATGTGTTAACCCCACGAAAATATATAATTTTTCTGTTCATGCTCTATATACTGAAGCCTATGATCTTTAGTGTTGTTTTTAAATTTCTAAACACATACTACATTTGTATTAATGTATATTAAACTCTGTTTCATGGTACATGGAA
>NC_027751.1:299974-303722 GCF_000695525.1 Brassica oleracea var. oleracea
GACTAACCACTATAAAATCGCTATTCTCTAGAGAAACAGAGACAACAAAGGTTCCAAACTTCTTTGACCTTCATCATAAGTTAGTGAATGATGCAACTATGCATTAAAACAGTATTTTAATATTTTTGAAATTTTCTCAAAAAATATGTGTTAACCCCACGAAAATATATAATTTTTCGGTTCATGCTCTATATACTGAAGACTATGATCTTTAGTGTTGTTTTAAAATTTCTAAACACTTAATAAATTTGCATTAATGTATATTAAACTCTCTTTCATGATACATGAACATCTTTTTAATTTTTTGTCAATTAAGTTTGCTTAATTTTGCAAAACTTCATAATACTCACTAAATTGGAAGAATAACCAATATAAAATCGCTATCCTCTAGAGAAACGGAGACCACAAAGGTTCCAAACCTCTCTGACCTTCATCATATGTTAGTGAATGATGCAACTATACATTAAAACAGTATTTTCATATTTTTGAATTTTTCTCAAAATCTATGTGTTAACATCCCCTATGAAAATATTGAATTTTTTCGGTTAATGCTCTATGATCTTTAGTGTTGTTTTAAAATTTTTAAACACATACAATATTTGTATTAATGTATATTAAACTCTCTTTCATGATACATGAACATCTTTTTAATTTTTTGTCAATTAAGTTTGCAAAATATCATAATACTCCCTAAATTGGTGGACTAACCACTATAAAATCGTTATTCTCTAGAGAAACAGAGACAACAAAGGTTCCAAACCTCTTTGACCTTCATCATATGTTAGTGAATGATGCAAATATGCATTCAAATAATATTTTCATATTTTTGAAATTTTCTCAAAGTCTATGTGTTAACCCCTATGAAAATATTGAATTTTTCGGTAAATGCTCTATATACCGAAGTCTATGATCTTTAGTGTTGATTTAAATTTTCTAAACACATACTAAATTTGTATTAATGTATAATAAACTCTCTTTCCTGATACATGGACATCGTTTTAATTTTTTGTCAATTAATTTTGTAAAACTTAATAATTCCCCCTAAATTGGTTGACTAACCACTATAAAATAACAATTCTTTAGAGAAACAGAGACAACAAATCTTTCAAACCTCTTTGACCTCCATCGTATGTTAGTGAATGATGCAACTATGCATTAAAACAGTATTTTCATATTTTTGATTTTTTCTCAAAATCTATGTGTTAACCCCTACGAAAATATTGAATTTTTCGGTTAATGCTCTATATACTGAATCCTATGATTTTAGTCTTGTTTTTAAATTTCTAAACAGATATTACATTTGTATTAATGTATATTAAACTCTCTTTCATGGTAGATGAGCATCTTTTTGATTTTTTGTCAATTAATTCTGCAAAACATTATAATACTACATAAATTGGTGGACTAACCACTATAAAATCGCTATTCTCTTGAAAAACAGAGACAACAAAGGTTCCAAACCTCTTTGACCTTCATCATATGTTAGTGAATGATGCAAATATGCATTCAAATAATATTTTCATATTTTTGAAATTTTCTCAAAGTCTATGTGTTAACCCCTATGAAAATATTGAATTTTTCGGTAAATGCTCTATATACCGAAGTCTATGATCTTTAGTGTTGATTTAAATTTTCTAAACACATACTAAATTTGTATTAATGTATAATAAACTCTCTTTCCTGATACATGGACATCGTTTTAATTTTTTGTCAATTAATTTTGTAAAACTTAATAATTCCCCCTAAATTGGTTGACTAACCACTATAAAATAACAATTCTTTAGAGAAACAGAGACAACAAATCTTTCAAACCTCTTTGACCTCCATCGTATGTTAGTGAATGATGCAACTATGCATTAAAACAGTATTTTCATATTTTTGATTTTTTCTCAAAATCTATGTGTTAACCCCTACGAAAATATTGAATTTTTCGGTTAATGCTCTATATACTGAATCCTATGATTTTAGTGTTGTTTTTAAATTTCTAAACAGATATTACATTTGTATTAATGTATATTAAACTCTCTTTCATGGTAGATGAGCATCTTTTTGATTTTTTGTCAATTAATTCTGCAAAACATTATAATACTACATAAATTGGTGGACTAACCACTATAAAATCGCTATTCTCTTGAAAAACAGAGACAACAAAGGTTCCAAACCTCTTTGACCTTCATCATATGTTAGTGAATGATGCAAATATGCATTCAAATAATATTTTCATATTTTTGAAATTTTCTCAAAGTCTATGTGTTAACCCCTATGAAAATATTGAATTTTTCGGTAAATGCTCTATATACCGAAGTCTATGATCTTTAGTGTTGATTTAAATTTTCTAAACACATACTAAATTTGTATTAATGTATAATAAACTCTCTTTCCTGATACATGGACATCGTTTTAATTTTTTGTCAATTAATTTTGTAAAACTTAATAATTCCCCCTAAATTGGTTGACTAACCACTATAAAATAACTATTCTTTAGAGAAGCAGAGACAACAAAACTTTCAAACCTCTTTGACCTCCATCATAAGTTAGTGAATGATGCAACTATGCATTAAAACAGTATTTTAATATTTTTGAATTTTTGTCAAAATCTAAGTATGTGTTAACCCCTACGAAAATATTGAATTATTCGGTAAATGCTCTATATACCGAAGTCTATGTTCTTTAGTGTTGATTTAAATTTTCTAAACACATACTAAATTTGTATTAATGTATAATAAACTCTCTTTCACGATACAAGGACATCGTTTTAATTTTTTGTCAATTAATTTTGCAAAACTTCATAATACTCCCTAATTGGAAGAATAACCACTATAAAATCGTTATTCTCTAGAGAAACAGCGACAACAAAGGTTCCAAACCTCTTTGACCTTCATCATATGTTATAGAATGATGCAACTATGCATTAAAATAGTATTTTCATATTTTTGAATTTTTCTCAAAGTCTATGTGTTAACCCCTACGAAAATATTGAATTATTCGGTAAATGCTCTATATACCGAAGTCTATGTTCTTTAGTGTTGATTTAAATTTTCTAAACACATACTAAATTTGTATTAATGTATAATAAACTCTCTTTCACGATACAAGGACATCGTTTTAATTTTTTGTCAATTAATTTTGCAAAACTTAATAATTCTCTCTAAATTGGTTGACTAACCACTATAAAATAACTATTCTTTAGAGAAGCAGAGACAACAAAACTTTCAAACCTCTTTGACCTCCATCATAAGTTAGTGAAGGATGCAACTATGCATTAAAACAGTATTTTCATATTTTTGAATTTTTTTTATCAAAATCTATGTGTTAACCGCTACGAAAATATTGATTTTTTTGGTAAGTTCTCCATATACTGAAGCCTATAATCTTTAGTGTTGTTTTAAAATTAATAAACACATTCTATAGTTTTATTAATGTATATATTAAACTCTTTTTCATGGTACATAGGCATCGTTTTAATGTTTTGTCAATTAATTGAGCAAAACTTCATAATACTCCCTAAATTGGTGGAGTAACCACTACAAAATCGCTATTCTCTTGAGAAACGGAGACAACAAAGGTTCCAAACCTCTTTGACCTTCATCATATGTTAGTGAATGATGTAACTATGCATTAAAACAGTATTTTCTTATTTTTGAAATTTTCTAAAAATCTATGTGTTTAACCCCTATGAAAATATTGAATTTTTTGGTTACTGCTCTATATACTGAAGTCTATGATCTTTAGTGTTGTTTAAAAATTT
>NC_027751.1:303822-354978 GCF_000695525.1 Brassica oleracea var. oleracea
GTAAAACTTCATAATTCTCCCTAAATTGGTTGACTAACCACTATAAAATAACTATTCTTTAGAGAAACGGAGAGAACAAAACTTTCAAACCTCTTTGACCTCCATCATATGTTAGTGAAGGATGCAACTATGCATTAAAACAGTATTTTCATATTTTGGATTTTTTTCTCAAAATCTATGTGCTAACCCATACGAAAATATTGAATTTTTCGGTAAATGCTCTATATACTAAAGCATATGATCTTTGGTGTTGTTTTTAAATTTATAAACACATACTACATTTGTATTAATGTATATTAAACTCTCTTTCATGGTACATGTGCATCGTTTTAATTTTTTGTCAATTAATTTTGTAAAACTTCATAATTCTCCCTAAATTGGTTGATCAACCACTATAAAATAACTATTTTTTAGAGAAACGGAGACAAAAAAACTTTCAAACCTCTTTGACCTTCATCATATGTTAGTGAATGATGAAACTATGCATTAAAACAGTATTTTCATAGTTTTGAATTTGTCTCAAAATCTATGTGCTAACTAACCCCCTACGAAAATATTGAATTTTTCGTTAAATGCTCTATATACTGAAGCCTATGATCTTTAGTGTTATTTTTAAATTTCTAAACAGATACTAAATTTGTATTAATGTATATTAAACTCTCTCTCATGGTACATGGGCATCTTTTTAATTTTTTGTCAATTAATTTTGCAAAACATCATAATACTCCCTAAATTGGTTGACTAACCGCTATAAAATCGTTGTTCTCTAGAGAAACGGAGACAACAAAGGTTTCAAACCTCTTTGACATTCATCATATGTTAGTGAATGATGCAACTGTGCATTAAAACAGTATTTTCATATTTTTGATTTTTTCTTAAAATCTATGTGTTATAACCCCCTACGAAAATATTGAATTTTCGGTAAAAGTTATGTATTCTGAAGCCTCTAATCTTTAGTGTTGTTTTAAATTTTTAACACATTCTACATTTGTATTAATGTATATTAAACTCTATTTCATGATACATGAGCATCGTTTTGATTTTTTGTCAATTAATTTGGTAAAACTTCGTAATACTCCCTAAATTGGAAGAGTAGCCACTATAAAATCGCTATTTACTAGAGAAACGGGGACAGCAAAACATCCAAACAACTTTGACCTTTATCATATGTTAGTGAATGCTGCAATTATGCATTAAAACAGTATTTTCATATCTTTGAATTTTTCTCAAAATCTATGTGTTAACCCCCACGAAAATATTGAATTTTTCGGTAAATGCTCTATATACTGAAGCCTATGATCTTTAGGTGTTGTTTTAAAATTTCTAAACACATACTACATTTGTATTAATTTATATTAAATTCTCTTTCATGGTACATGGACATCGTTTTAATTTTTTGTCAATTAATTTAGTAAAACTTCATAATTCTCCCTAAATTGGTTGATCAACCACTATAAAATAACTATTTTTTAGAGAAACGGAGACAAAAAAACTTTCAAACCTCTTTGACCTTCATCATATGTTAGTGAATGATGAAACTATGCATTAAAACAGTATTTTCATAGTTTTGAATTTGTCTCAAAATCTATGTGCTAACTAACCCCCTACGAAAATATTGAATTTTTCGTTAAATGCTCTATATACTGAAGCCTATGATCTTTAGTGTTATTTTTAAATTTCTAAACAGATACTAAATTTGTATTAATGTATATTAAACTCTCTCTCATGGTACATGGGCATCTTTTTAATTTTTTGTCAATTAATTTTGCAAAACATCATAATACTCCCTAAATTGGTTGACTAACCGCTATAAAATCGTTGTTCTCTAGAGAAACGGAGACAACAAAGGTTTCAAACCTCTTTGACATTCATCATATGTTAGTGAATGATGCAACTGTGCATTAAAACAGTATTTTCATATTTTTGATTTTTTCTTAAAATCTATGTGTTATAACCCCCTACGAAAATATTGAATTTTCGGTAAAAGTTATGTATTCTGAAGCCTCTAATCTTTAGTGTTGTTTTAAATTTTTAACACATTCTACATTTGTATTAATGTATATTAAACTCTATTTCATGATACATGAGCATCGTTTTGATTTTTTGTCAATTAATTTGGTAAAACTTCGTAATACTCCCTAAATTGGAAGAGTAGTCACTGTAAAATCGCTATTTACTAGAGAAACGGAGACAGCAAAACATCCAAACATCCAAACATCTTTGACCTTCATCATATGTTAGTGAAGACTGCAATTATGCATTAAAACAGTATTTTCATATTTTTGAATTTTTCTCAAAATCTATGTGTTAACCTCTACGAAAATATTGAATTTTTCGGTAAATTCTCTATATATTGAAGCCTATGATCTTTAGTGTTGTTTTAAAATTTCTAAACACATACTACATTTGTATTAATTTATATTAAACTCTCTTTCATGGTACATGGGCGTCGTTTTAATTTTTTGTCAATTAATTTAGTAAAACTTCATAATACTTCTTAAATTGGTGGACTAACCACTATAAAATCGCTATTTTCTAGAGAAACGGAAACAACAAAACTTTCAAACCTTTTTGACCTTCATCATATGTTAGTGAAGGATGCAATTATGCATTAAAACAGTATTTTCATATTTTTGAATTTTTCTCAAAATCTATGTGTTAAACCCTACGAAAATATTGAATTTTTCTGTAACTGTTCTATATACTGAAGCCTATGATCTTTAGTGTTATTTTAAATTTTCTAAACACATTCTACATTTGTATTAATGTATATTAAAGTCTCTTTTATGGTACATGGAAATTGTTTTAATTTTTTGTCACTTAATTTAGTAAAACTTCGTAATACTTCTTAAATTGATGGACTAATCACATTGTACGCTACGGTGTTGGACCCCGTACACCATGTGTACGCCTGTTGTATGCCTTCGTGCTCCAGTGTACGCTTAAGTGTATGTTATGGTGTATATCCTAATGGACGCTACGGACCTCCGTCTCTGGTCTAAGCGGATCTCGGTGGTGGCAAAAGGAGAAGAAGCAAGTCGGACTATAACAAAGAGACTGTTTTATGTTATTCAAAATATCAACTTAATAATAAAACAAAAACTTTTATATTGTAAACTAGGGTAAACCCGCCCGTAGGACGGAGTAAAATTATATTACAAATTTATTTTAAATTTTATTTTAATTTTAACTTCAAATAGAATTAAGGATCATATTTTTGCATCAATTTCGCCTAAGTATTTTGTTCTTTATTTTAAAAATTATAAACTTATCTAGTTATAATAATTTTTTAAAATATAATTATTTATTTTCTCTCAGTGTTTATTTTAGTTTAAATATACCAATAAGTTACATAGATATTTAAATTTACAATTAGAGTTAATAGAGTAAAGTTATTTTCTCTTAGGTATATATTTGTTTCATGTATTAATTTTTTTTTCTTCTTTCCACATCTCTTCTAAAACTAATGATTATGCAGTATAAAGAAAAACTTATTCATTATAATTAAAACTATTTTAAGACAGATAAATAGATAATATGAAACTCTCATTACCACTTATACATATACATGTTTATTAGAATCTTATATATTATTATATATGAAAAATAATTTACCCATTATAATTTGATTAGAATTTTTGAAATAAATATTACTGACTAACTTATAAAATATAATTCTTACAATAATTTTATTATACATAATTAGATTATTGTATATTGATTGTACTTTATTATTGAATAAAATTATTTCTTGTAAATTAATGTCTACTAATTTGCAACCTTTAAAAAAATTGTAATTTTATTAAGAGATCCCCAAGCTGATAATTTTCTCTAACTTAAGAACATAAAAAAACGAAAGTCAATAGCTTAAAACCCTTGTAGCCAAATCAGTTTCCCACGCATTAGCTATTGTGTTGTTGAAAAACTTTCATTTAATATCGAGCACAATGTAGAGCTGCAATGTGATCTAACCTACAATGTGATGTACATGTTATTGCAAAATGTGGCACGCTATGGAATCCACAGTATCACCTCTTCATCCCTTTTCTCTATTCCTTTGTTAAATCAATTTTAAGAAATTTAGAAAATCAGCACAACAAACCTGAATATATTGTTGCATACGTTAACCTTCTCCATGAATGAAGAGTTTTGTTACTAAACTCATGTATAGCGTGGGACTTGGAGCAGTAAATAAGAGAAAATATAACAGAATAGAGAATTGCAAGAATCATATTCATCAATGTTCATTGATCTGTAGATTCAGGTGTCACTTTATTAAACATAAGAGAACACTTACCCTTCCAACAATCTAAAACTGACTATTTAGTTTGATTTCACTGATGCTCACTGTCTTGTCACTCCTTGCATTGATTTGCGACTTCTCTTGGTTATAGTGTATATATTGAGATTTGCTTTGAGGTTTAAGCATTCAAGAAAGCTGAGAAAAGAGATACTATAAATTTCAGGGCCAACCAAAAAAAATATAATTTGATGAATGAGGGATGTACTTATTATCTCTCTGAAGAGAATCACTTTGAACTAACTGAAGAGGCTAATTCACGCAACATGTCAAGTAGAAGAGAACTTATGAGTTTATCTTCGCTTTGGCTGAAAGTCTCCTAAAGACCTGGTGCAACAAATTCACGTTACCATGAATTCTCTGCAACACAATATAAATAGGTCAATTATCAACAACTGTTGGGAAATTAATAAAGGCTGAAGTAGTGGACTTTATATATATCCAAAGTAATTTATTCTATGACAAAAGAACTTTAGAACAAACTAAAAGATATACAAAAATATTTTCTAAACTGAAATCAAGAGTAATTATTTGTAGAAATCGATTGAGAGGAAGTTCCAGACCTATGAGAGATGCTCCAAATCCGTTCATATTAGAACTGGATTTTGAATTGTGAGAGAGGGTTCTTCGATTTCTTGTTTACTTCGTTGGATTAAGCAACATGACCTGTTAGTGAGGTGCAGGTCTAGATGGATGCTCGCTTTCTCTTTAAGATCGTGATGAGAAGCGGTGGATCCGGCGAGCTACGGGGAGCGGGTCACCACACAGTAGCGGGAGCCAGCGTTGCTCCTTCCAGGTGAGGATCCCGTTTGAGGACAGTGGGGAAGGTGTGGAGGATTTTCGGTTTCGGGATATTGCGGAGTGGGGTCGCTCAGTGCTCCGTCGCGGTTCGTAGATTTGACGGTGAGTTAAGAAGGTTAGTGCTGGTCGCTTTCCCTGATGTTCTTTTCACATCTAAGGTGATGTTGACGGTGTTCTAAAGGAAGAAGTTCAGCTGCCCGCGCCTCCATAGAACAAAGAGGAGAGATGTGTCATTAAAATTAGGGCTAGCGACAATGGCCATCGGGCTGCATACAACTATAAGCCCATCAGATTACAAAATAAATAAAGTTATGCGTTTTGTGGAAGCGGGATACGTGGTGTCGTCCTAAGAAAGCTTGACTTATCCGCATGGCATCCTATGTGGCTTCATGAGAGTGAATCAAACACTCTTTTATAATAATATAGATAGATGCCAAGTTGCCAACTGGTATTTCATGAATAAATCTTCCGAATAAATTTAATGCGTGGGTCGTTCCCTCGAAAATACTATATTGGTCCCTCCCTTTTATAATTTTGTGTTATGAAAACTCGTAAATGCATCCTAATTTCTAATAGTTCATATACTTTAAACGGTTCTACTCATATATAGGTTTACCTTTAGAAACGATGATATGTTATTTTGATCTTCTTTTTTTTTGTAACACTGTTATTTTGATCTTTTAAAACCGGTTTTATTGCAATAAGCATACCAGAAGGCATACGCGCACAAGTTGAGATGACACCACATGGAGTGGACTCAAACTGTTGTTGCACGAAAGACTACAAACTTAACACAAATCATTAACATCTTCAAGACAGAAGCCAAGCGACCAACGCATTTTCCTCGTCATGATCCAACGGTTCCCCAAATTTTTCGCAGTTACTTTGCCCGATCGTGGCCTCATCGTCACCGTTCAAAAGCCACGACACCACTGGATCAGAAGCCTCTTTCTCATCGCAAATTTTATTGCTCTTATTACCTTCTTGCCAAACAAATTCCCAATCAATAAACTCATCCGTCAACGCATCGTTAACTTGATGCTCGTAGTTGAGAAACGACTCCACCGACCGACAAGGCTGAAGACAGTCGAGGTTACCTAGGTTTGAAGTCTCTGATGACCCTCTGGCTAACGTAGAGTCTCCTAAAGGACTCAACTCCCCATCACCAACACTCGATGTAAACACGTTGCCTGGATCTGACTCGTCCAACAAAAGATCAATGATGTCATGTTCATCAAAGGACAAAACTCCATTGTCACCATTAATGCTCAAGAGATTATTATTATTATTATTATTATTATTATTATTATTATTATTATTATTAGTATAGCACCAATCTCCTCCTTCGTGACACGCTCCATAGTAGTAGTCATCACGTGGTCCTACGTCAGCCTCGGCTCCACTTAACTCCATCATTAATGCATCTTCTCCCACCACCGCGTTAATTGCTACGTTGGCGTCTGGCTCCGGCTGTGCAGACGTTTTCTTAGTCTTTCTCGTTTTTGGTTTGTGAGTTTTGGGTTTCATGGCCGATCTACTGGTTCTCCCTGGCCTCCGTTTCTCCGGCAGACGCTGTGACGTCGGAGGAGGGTTCATGGTTACGGCGGGGACGTTGTGAGACTTTCTGATGTAGTGGAGTTTACGGCTGAGATGAGAGTTCCAATAATTTTTTATTTCGTTGTCTGTTCTCCCGGGTAGATGACTCGCAATCAGTGACCACCTAATATTACATTATTAGATCAGATTCAATTATTATTAATCCTCTACTAGCAATATTTTATATTTACGAACAACCTTAAAAACAAAACAAAAATATCTTTCCGAGGAATAAGGGAACTTCGTGGCCCAATGGGAATCAACAGAAACGTTGGTTTTTACCAAAAAAAAACAGAAACGTTGATATGACGGGTGATCAAACCATGATTCTAAAAATACATCTATCGTACTACTAAAAATTACTCAGGCAATGTGACCAATGTCAATAATGAGTGACGGTGACTCGGATCTATGTTTAAAAGATTTTTTTAAACGTCTGGAACTACCAGGTAATAGGAAAGCAGTAAAAGGAAAATTTAACCAACCTGCCAAGCCAAAAACAAACCAAGAGCACCAAGAAGTTTTTATTATTATTATTAAATTTTATTCCAACTGCTATTAAAGATGCTTTGTTCATTAACTATATCGGGTATTAATGAAAGTTGTTGAAAGAAAAAAAATAATGTTAAATTTCTATTTAAATTAACTAAGTGTTATCAACTATAAGATATCCATAAACTTAGAAATCACATAACGAAATGTCATTTGTGAAGAAATCAATACATACTCTCATGATAACCCAAAAATATATTTAAAATGTCATATATATTCGAATTAATGCTTAATGCAATAATGTGAAATGTACATTTATTAGAGAGTCCTTTTAGTATGTCTCAACTAAAAGAGAAAAAGGTTTGACAACCAAGGGCTGTAGAAGCATCGAGAGGGAGACCCACAACGGAAAAAAATCATGCTAAGCCTTGCCTAATGCCTTATTATGTTGTTGTTATTACTATTCTACCATGTTGGATTTCTTCATCTGCTTTCATTAATAAAAACTGATGAAAATAACTTTTGTAATCTACTGACTTAGATCAACGAAAGATAGTTAAGCTAAAAGAGAGAATAACATTAAGTCTTAAGTGTAAACACAAACATCTACCTCCTGCTATGTCTTTCTAAATTCGAATGAAAATCATAGCTTGTATTATTTACATGCATTTTAGTGGAATATCCTCTAACAAAAAAAATAATAATAATAACATTAAAAGCCTTACTTATTGGTCGATAAGCAATGATTTTTTTTTGATCAAATAGCAATGATTATTATACGATACTCTGAATATATAAATCATTGTCCGAAAATAGATTGGAAAATTAGTGGACACTTGTACCTGTTTCCCAAAGTGGAATGCATTTTGACAACGAGTTCTTCTTCTTCTGGAGTTATGTTCCCGCGCCTGAGGTCAGATCTAAGATAATTTACCCATCTCAATCTACAGCTCTTTCCACACCTTTTTAATCCTTTTTACAAAAAAAATAAAAATTAACAAAGTAATAATACACGTCGGATTTTAAATATAAGTAAGCATTTAAGATATTTATTTTAGTACAGGTTTATTTTTGAACTATTTAATGTATTTGTTGTCTAGATAAATATGCTAAAATACATCTATCGTACTCGCTTTAAAAGACACGAGATTTTTAGCATTCTGATCCTTGTATTCGTATATCATATACACACACAACTACAAATTATCTCAACAACTGCATTAATTAATCTTGTCTTTTAAAGCGAGTTGGATATCAAATCAAAATTAGTCATATGGATTTGATCTGATTCATGAAATAACATACAAAGGACAAGATATAAAATACGCATCTATTTGCATTTCCCAATAAACAGTAGTCTGTATACACCACATACATAAAGTGTGTACATTCAACTGTTTAAGCGTACACGTGGCAGCACTTTATATGCATACGTACATTCACAACTCACTGTGACTGTGACACTGACCAATAACCAAAGACAGAAATGAAACTGAGACGAGATTAGTGTTGAGATCAAACTTCTCATCTTACACTAAAAATATAGTTAAACCAAACTAACTAACAATCCATGATTTCATGAGATTACGAAAAGAGCCAGGATTACTTCTCTTCTCTCTAACTCAGTGCCGTAGTTTGAAGTTCGTGTTACATGGTATTGTTGTATTTGTAGTCTACCATTTAAAAAAACAAAAAAAATGTTTAAATGTTATTACCGGCATTTTTGGGGAGAGATCTCCAAGAGCCTTCACCATTGGATTGAATGTAGCTGGAGAGAATCTGGTCTTCCTCCGCTGTCCACCGCCCTCTCTTTATCCCGACCTTCTCGCAACACGGCGCTCTTCCCATCTTCTCCGGCGGTGGTTATCCTGATAATGTGTGACTATTTATGATTCTCTCACTGACCACAAAAGTCAAGCAAATGGGAGAGAGGAAGTGTGTGTCTATGCAAGCAAGAAGTTACTGTGTTACAGACAATAGAAGGAATAGTGACTGAGTTGGTATTTATAGCGAAAGATCGACAATTAATTAAAAAGATGACTAATGAGCTCGAGCTTCCGAAGGGAATGGAGATGATGACACGTGTATGGTACAGGAAACGCCACGTCGGTGTGGAAGGAGACTGAAGTCGTGGCTTATTCACCGTCGAGAGACTCGTGATCGGTCCGTTTAGGCTCGTCGTGGTTCTTTTAGACGCTAATTATAGTGTGTGCCTGCCTAGATCATTGTCATGGCTTTTCCTTTTCGTGGTTCCTTTAGACGTTAATTCTAGTGTGTGCCTAACTAGATCATTGTCATCGCTTTTTCTTTTTAAAAAGTTTTCTTTTGATTTCTTAACCATTTTTTGTGTATGTACGTACGTGTATGCATAAACTGAGAGATGTATTTAGTTGTTGATGGTCACGTGAATACGTAGATCAGATTAGGCCTGGGACTTATTATCCGAGATCCGGATTCGATCCGAGATCCGCTCCGGATCCGCTCCGAAAATAGGATATCCGGGGTGCCCGGATCCGAATCCGGATAGTAAAATCTTGGATCCGTGCAAACCGAATCCGGATCCGGATATCGTAATTTTTAGGTCCGGATATCCGGATCCGGATCCGTATTTTTAAAATACATTAAATTTTTAATTTTATTAATATTAATATTTGATATATTAATCTTTATACATGAATTAATCTTATAGTATTATATTTTAGTTTTTATAATATTATAAACATATATAAATATATTTATATTAGTATTTTTTGTCAAAAAAATTAATATTTTTTGTTAAAAAATTAATATTTTTTGTTAAAAAATTATTTTTAATTATTTTGACGGATCCGGATATCCGCGGATAATAGAATATCGAAACGGATATCCGAAACCCGGATATCCGGAAACCACGAATCCGAATCCGGATATTAAATCCACGGATCCGACGGATCCGGATCCGAATCCGGATACCCTAAATTTTCCGGATATCCGGATCCGTCCCAGGGCTAGATCAGATAGTAATCGCATATTCTGAATAATATATAAATATCCGGATCTTGATCCGTTGAGGTTGACCAGTTGGTCTTTGACGCTTTGCTCGAACTACATAACACGTGTGCGTTCGTAAAAATGTGTAAGCTTACATTAGCGATAAGCCGGTACCATTTCAACTATGCATACATCATATCAAAATTACGAGAACAAAGTTTCCTTACATCGCACTGTATATTGATTAGTCCAGACTACAAGTTGTCATATTCATTTTTTTACCTGAATGGCAGAAAAGTTTGTTAGTAAGAGAAATCGTTGACAAAAACCTCAAAACTCTTGTAGAATTATTACCCGTTTGCTTTCTATGTGCATCGATGCAAAATGTACAAGGAGGTCATTTTAAAGTTGAAACTTAAAACAAAGTGATAAAATGTTCAGTGGCGGAGCCACCTTGAACTGAGGGGGTCATCTGACCCACAAGAAATCTATAAAATTTAAGTTAAAGGCTTGTTATCATACTTATTATTGTGGTGAATTAGTAAAACTTTCTTTTATGACCCCATGTCTTGAGTTCAAATCCTACACTTCCCTTTTTAGCTATAATAAATGAATAAATGACCCATATAAAACTAATGTCTAGCTCCGGTTGTGTTTGGTCCTAATCAAGTGAAATGAGTTACATTGGTTAACATATACATGCAAACAACCTAATTAAGAGGTATCATCGGCCATATCCTTTGGCAGTACAAATACTGAACTACCAATTATATTCGTAGGGATCTTATGGAATCACTAGAGAATTAAATTTTACAAGTTTCCTTATCTAACACATTACACGAAAGTATGAGGACAACCAACAAAAATATGTTTCCCATTTACTGCTCATTTAACTACATGTTCCCCACATGCCATTTATTTGCCGTTTCGTATTGTGTTGAGAAAGACCATAGTACATAGTAGTACTATTCATTTTCCCAATTGCAAGTTTTTTTAGTAGTAATACCAAAACCAAACTAATGTTCGCTCGAACAACTATATAGTCGAGCCAATATTGGTTGGTTTTATTTCGAGAGTCTCCAAGAACAAAGAAAACTTAGCTATTATGCAATACTAAACTTTGTTATAGATGAAGACCCTACAATCATAAACACAATTCTAAAAAGTTGAGAGTATCAGTGATGATTTGTTATACGAGGAGTACCAACTATACATACAGGCTTATTCATCTGGGGACGATTGTCTATGTTGTCGCCTTTAGCTTTCTCCATGTGAAAAACCTTAGGAACCACAAGCATCGATCATCCTGCCAAGCTTGCTCCTCAGTCTGATCTCTACCATGTCTTGCTTTTTATGCCTATGCGGAGAGAATATAGTGCAGTTGATTTGTTCAACTCCTTAATTAAACCTGCTATCATTTTTTTATTGTCATCAAACTGCTTCCATTTATCGTAGGGAGAATTGATGAAATAAACAAAAAAAATAAAATAGGAGAGAAAGAGATAGGAAGAGAAGGAAGTTCGGGCGCAGAAGTGGATCTTACCGGGTGGCGGGCTATGGGCAGCAGCGGTAATTCTTTATCATTGGTTTTTCCTCAATTTTAAAGTCTAATAAGTTTTTTTGTTTTTCTCATGCGTATAGATGGTAACTGTTTATTTAGTTCTGTGTCGGTTTAGATTTATGTTTTTTTTAAGTTACCATGTTGTGTGTGAGTTTAAGTCACTTTAGTGTAGGTTCTAGTTGCCGCTTCCTACTCTTGGTTTTGGGGTTATTTTATTTTTCTACCAGTTTTTATATGAGTATTGATATTTCGATTATAAATGTAATTTAATTTGGGAAAAAAAAAAGCTAGGGTGCAATTTCTCAAAGACTACACGTACACTTTTCTGTTCACCAACAAGAATTTAAGTTTAATAAAAACTTACGACCCAGTCGCCTATATGATTTTGGGCTTCCATCCTGGACCGGGTCTGGTACCAACTAGGAAATAAAATAACATTTGTAAGCTACATATTTTTCTTTTGAGTTTTAAAGGTATGATATGGTTTTTCGAGTTTATTTGTTTACGTGTGTGGTAAAAGAAATTGAAAGGCTTCGATCCCGATTGAGGAGATGGATGAGTTTTACGTTCATAGTGCCTCAGCTTTAAAAAAAGAGCTAAGTATTGTTGATATTAAATACTAACGACACATCTCACTAAAAATAATCATTACCAATTTATCATACATGTAGTAGTATATGATACTCCAAAATTAATTTAATTTAATTTGGGAAATCGTAATTAAGTCTGCCAAATTAATCATCCCAATACCATTAATGCATTGAATAGGAGCCGAACTTTGTAGATAGGGTTCATCCGAATATTACTAACTTCTGTCAGACTCACAACTCATTTCTAGGCAGATCTCGTGAACCCCCTACCTATACCAAATATTCAATTGCCCATTGGCTCAATATAATTTAATTTACGTGTGAAAACTTGAGCTTCTGTGACTTTTATATGCACATTTAAAAAAAGAGACGAATATTGAAGATATATGTAACGTTACAAAATTTTCCTGCAGTGGATCAACCTTCATTGCAATACCTAAACATCGTTTTCATATGTAATCATCCATATGCTATTATTTTATTATTCTTTTCCTTCTGACGGCTTAATGATTTTTCCTTTTCTGTTCAGAGACGAGTGGTCAAGAAACGAGAAAACGACGGCGTTTCCATTCGCTGACTTGTTGGTAGAAAAATAATAATCGGTTCAATGTTGGGTTTTAGCACGTGAGAGCTTCATATTTAACCGGAATTGGATGGTTGAAACCAGCCCGGGTTAGTAGGTTCCCGACCGCAGCGAGATCTCTACAGAACACTCCTTGGTACGCATTGGAATTAACCGGTTTCGGTTCAGTATTCTCGGTTATCTTAGATTTCTCCAATGCTTTCGGTTCAGCAAACTCGGTTATCTTAACCATAACGGCTTTTTTAACCGCTTTCTGTTCTTCAACCTTGTGCATTGGCGTTTGAACTGGAGCTTGAACCGCCGCAGCGTTCTTTCTCCGCTTCTCGGCCGCCTCTGCCTTCGCTCGATCTCTAACCGAATCAACTTCGTTCTGATCCGTGAACTCACACCGATCAATAAAAGACGAGGCTCGATCCGGTTTGTATCGTAAACACAGCAATAGATGAGCTCGATCCAGCTCCGATCTTGTACAGCCGCGTCTCACTCCTATCAAACCGTAATAATCAACGTTTCCAGTTTCTCCGTTTGCGATCTTCTGCTTCAGCTTCTGAGTTTTCGTGGTCAGCACGCAAAGCTTCCCAGGGATCTCTCTGTATTTCACGTTGTGGCGTTTCCACGCCGGACCTGGAAGCTTCCGATCACGTAGAATCGTGTTGTACAGTAGCTTCAAGTGCTCAAGATCGTGAAGCGAATCTGGATAGCACCGCACCGTTTCCAGAAGCGCGGCTCTAGTCTCCAGCGCTTGGATGCACGACGGCTCGAGAGCTAGCGTTTTGTTGCAATCGGCGATCGCCTCCGCGATTCGACCGGCGGATCTATACGCGGTGGCTCGATGCATATAGCATTCCGCGAGGAATCCTTGCGGCGCGGGGCGGCGACCGTCGACGATCTTCGAGAAGTGGCGGATCGATTCAGAGTAAAGTCCGGCGTCGAGTGCGGCGATCGCAGCGGCGCGGCGACGGAGGAGGAGCTTTATGTGAGCGAGGAGGTGAGTGAAGTTCTCACCCTCCGTGAGGTTGCGTGGCGGAGACGTTGACGAGGATTCGGAGAGGAGAGTGAAGCTATCGTCTGACCAGCAGATACTCCGGCGACGAAACTCGGCGGAGGCGAGACGTTTCCCGGTTTGGAGGAGAACCATCGCATCCTCCATTAGTCCTAGATAGCAACAAGCTTGCCCCAACACAACGTACCTGAAACAAAGTTTTTTAAAATGTATAAATAAAAGCGTTTGCGTTTTCTGCGGTACGTTACGAGATAATACCTCCATTGCCCTTCTTTGTCGCATTTTTTACAGATCCCTGCCATCACTTTCTTTGTCAAATCAGAAACAGAGAAGCATTTAAATGACGACTCACGTCCCGGCAAGGATGCGTCCGTGAGAAGCTTGACTCCGTCGCGCGAGGATGAGGATGAGGAGGAGCCTTCCGATGAAGGAGGTGATGCTTCTTCTTCGTTCGCGGTCAGCTTAAGACTGGGAATGTAATCTTGAAGCATATCGGCGACTTCTTTGAAACGACGGAGGAAGAGAAGAGATCTAGCCTTAAGCTCTAACGCCGTCTCCAAACGAGGCGACATGGACAAGGCTGCGTCGAGTAAATGAACAGCTGAAGTGACGTCGTTTAGCTCCTCACGTGCCATTAAAGTCTTTGCATCTTTAATGTACTTATCAACAAGCTAAGAGATATAACAGAACAAACAGTCAAAATCTTTGAATTGAATATTGATGGTGATTCTCTTTTAGAGGGAGTTTGAGATTATATTACCTTTCTTTGAGTGAACCACCAGTGTTTCTTATCGCCATTAACGTTAGAACAAACCGCCATTGGTTCTTGTTTGGAAATGAAAAATAGCTTTTGATTTGATTCAAGCGATTCGAATCATCAAGAACAGTCCAATGCGTATAAGCTTTCTAATGTTTCCCCTCAAAATCCTTTGCTTCTTCTCCTCTCAAGATTTGTAAAGAGAAGTGATTGTAAAGGAACAGAGAACTTGAGAGAGATAGAGATAGAGAGAGAGTGTGTGTATGTGTGTGAATGTGGAGAGAAATAGAACACTATAAGGAAGAGAGAGAAAGAGATGACAGCTTTAGCCTTAAGAGAAAGAAAGCTTTGATCCTTCAAATTCATAGCTGGCACCATTTCTCTTTTTCATATTCTCTCTCTCTCTCTTCAATAAATCTCTCTATTATTCTACATTGCCATATTTTTAGATTTCACACTGTCATTCTTCCAATTTTTCATTAGTAATCAAATAATGTCTTCTTGTTGAACCAAAAAAAAAAATCAAATAATGTCTTCTTGTTGAACCCGTTTTGTTCAACCTATTAGGTTACTAATTCAAACTGTTTTACTGGTTGGTTTAGAAAAACATATGTCGTACGAGTATTATTATATGTTACATTTTGTCCCAAAATAAAATATATAATTTACAGTACGATTTATTTTCATAATTCGTGTTTGATATAACGATTTTATGATTGTTGATTTTTCCTTTCACTCCCTCCGTATCTTTATAAATAGTGTTTCAAGATTTTTGTTTTGTTTTATACTAAGTGATGTTTTCATTATTTTAGATAAAATTTAGGGAAATTTTGGAGAAATTAACTTAAATAAGATTTTAATTTGAAAATTACACCATTATCTAATTTTTTTTTTGAAAAATACACTTTTGTATATATATTTTTACTAAATTGTCCAGTCTGAATATTTTTCAATTATTTTTCATCATGATTTATTTTATATTTAAAAAAATTAAGTAACAATTTCAACAAGATTATTTTTTTTAAGAAATCTTTAGAATATCTACAAAATATTCTTTTTAATATATAGTAAACTTTTTAATTTTTTGAAAAGAGGAAAACAATCCAGAAGTTTTCTAGTCTTCGTCTTCTTCTCCATGAGATAGTATCCTTCATTTTTGCAAAAATATTTTTCTTTCTCTAATTTAATAGTTTATTCATCTTCTCATTTAGAGGTTTGTTAGAATGTGTAACTTTCTCATCTCTATTATCTATGGTTCTCTTGAGTTTAGAAAAAAAGTTATTTAGATGACTTTTACCAAGAATGAATATTTTGCAGGAAAACATGTGACTTGTTTATCTAAAGCTAATAAATTATTTTTTTTATAGAAATTTCATGATAAATTCAAAACGAATCATTTGTAATAATATCCTTGTTATTTTAAAATATAATTAGTACAATAACATTTATTTCAACACGCATATTTATTTTAAACACAAACACTACTATTATTATTAGTTTCGAATTTATATTTCAATTATTGAAAGATCTAATCTAGATAAAAATGTTAATTCACATTTAGTAAAGTGTAATCTTCAAAAAATAAAATAGAAGGTGTAATTTTCAAAATTTAAACTATTAATAGATTACTTTACAAATTATCCCTAAAATTTAATGTCATTTACCATCTACTATATCTCGATCCGCGCAACCGCGCAGGTTTTTGTTTTCATTTATTTTTATATAAATATTTTATTTTCAATTCAAAATTGGTATATATTATAATATATATGTGTCTATCATTTTTTAAAACATAATAAGTTTACAGTATATTTTTTTCATCGAATAGATTGTTTCAAACTTTCACCTGTATTTGTATCTTCTTATATACATATATTTTTGGATTATTATTTCATTATTAAAATCGTAACTATATATATAAAGATTAGTAAAATATTGTTTTATTGTCATATTCAAAAATATTGTAACATTTCACAAATTTAGAATGTTTTTAAAAAATTAAACTTTTCGCTTCACAGATTTATATTATCGAGTAAATAATTAAACATTTAGTTTTTGTTTAATTTTTAAAATAAACTATATAGTTTGAAATTTGTTTTCATAGGTTTAAAGTAGTAAAGATTAATCATTGTTAGATAATATGATTTTTGTTATTTAAAAAAAAAAAAATCTTCATAATTTTAAAATTTAACATCGACAAATATTTAAATAATTAACATATGGAGGTATAGTATTAAAACATTATATTATATCTATTTAATTTATACTATCTATAAATCCAATGAATCATCTATTGTTTAAATTCAATTATTGATAGCCCAATAAAAATTTCTGGTAGACCCAAAATTTAAATGATAAGATTAAAGATTAAATGTAACATGACTTTCTATGAATAGGTCTATTACGTTCATTTTTAAAAATATCACACATGAATCGAAGTTGTGACTTCTGTTTTAATATATAAGATATAAGACAGTCAATTACAAAATACTATTTTTTCATTGGTTGAACTAATTTTATTTAGCGCTAATTTTATTTAATCGGATAAACTACATAAAATTTGTATTTTTTAATCTTTGTGCAAAAACTTTAAACACCCCTTAAATTATATAGAGGGAGTATATACTACTGTAACATTGAACGAACGAAATGATTGCATTTCTTTTAGAACTCATAACGATTATTGTCATTATCATTTATTCAACTCGCTCTGTTTTGTTATTTAGAAAAATAAAAAATGAGCATGTAATGTTGATAATGGGACGTTTAAGTCTTGACATGTGAATATTTGCGTACATATAGTGGCACGTTATAATGCTTAGATAGTGGATACATGATAGTTTGCATGTTATATAGTTCAATGATATATGAATATATAACACATTGGGTTTCATAAACATTAATAAACAATGGACACCCTCTGACCCTCATTCTATTTCATGATCTATCGATTGGGTAGGTGTCTCAAGCGTTTACTTAAGTTAAATTAATACCCGGACTAAGATTATAGTTTCGGTAAACCAACATGCCCTACTTGGATGATAGACATTTGTACACATGTTACGGGTGCTCAAACAAGATATATAGTTTAAACGGTATGATTTACGTACTAATTAATATATAAAAAGTAATCAAAAGCCAAGTTCGATTTTTATTTTGTGAAAATGGCTTTTGTTTATCTGCAAAATTAAATTCTAAAACAGAATCTAACTTGTTAACCATCATGCGCTTGTTAGGTTTTGGAATTGTGGTTAGTCTAAGAAGAGTACGATCTAAAATTTAAACCGTAATTAAAAAAACTGAACGAGCTCGTTAAATAACTTAATGGGCACATGAAAGCATGGGAAAACGGTAATTAAATCGATTACTAGAGAGGTAAGTGGTAAGTGGTAAACTTAGAAACTAGCTCTAAGCATCTAACATTATGATTTGTGTTAACGAAAAAGGTTCTTAATTATTTTGCAAGCTGTAAGGAGCAAGACAAGAATCGTGCTTTCCTATTTAATCAACTATTCACAAACTTTATATTTACTTTTATACCTTTTTATTTATGTCGAGATAATTAAACTTGATACTAGTAAAAGTATGTCGATTTATTATAAGCTTAAAAAAGAATTACGTACTCTGCGTGCAAATATGATACGGACCTCACTCAAAAATGGCTGTTCTTGTGTTTTAACTTTTATGTGGCTCTGTTTAATTAGTCAAAAATTTTTTGACAATTATTCATAAAAGTCAAATCAAATAATTAAATACATTGCCATATCAGAATTGTCCAGTTAATAACTTAATATGGCGGTACGTGTCATTTTCATGTTATAGGTTAACCAATGAACTGGGGGAGTGGTACTTGTGCAGATCAGCGTTGTGCATAGCCACACATCATTATTGCCTATTTGGCAGACCAAACTCTCTTAATTTGTATATTTACATAAATCATCATTCATCATCGTGATTTTTAAACCGCTGGTTTTTTGTTATTTGAATCCGAATAAAGCACACATTACCAGAAACCATCTGTGTAATTATACAAGACTTGTGCTTCCACGAATAGATACCATCTTGAACTCTATATTAATCTTTAGAGATTCAATATTAACCTGTAATCGTCTTATGACATTTTTGTTTACTGTATTTTTGAAGAACGAATATATGACATATGATTGTGTCTGGATTCAAACATACTGGTCGTTAAAATCTTATAATTAACGAAGAAAATCAAACAGCAATCACAATATTGAGAAAATTAGGTGAAAGCGGAGCAGTAGAATTTAGTCTGATTGGAGCTGTGGCCATCGCAATAATTGCGGAAGATTCCATTAGAGTCTGACTTAATTTAAGTGGTGCGAATTATGTTCTGCAAGAAAATAAGATTGGGTCCATACACACACACGCATATATAAATCGTTATATGTCGCCAATGTTTTTAATATATTCTAAGAAAATAAAGGGAACTAAATAAGTTATGTGCATATATAAATTTATTATTAAACTACAACCCGGAATTTGATAACTTTATTACGAGCATATATAAACTAAAACAAAAACACATTCTACTTTATAATTATAAAATATTATAAAATGGTGTATTTTTCTCTAAAATTCCTGAAATTGAGATCCTACTTTTATAATACTAGTTACAATACAATGGGTTACAATAGTTTTTTCCTTACTTAAATATTGGCCAATCTTTCGCAAGTGTCATAAAAAGAAATTATCGTTACAAAATGGTTGTATAAGAATGTTGAACAAACCAAGTTATTATACACATGTACTTGAAGGGCTTGAGGAACATTAAACAAGAAGATGGCAAAAACAAAAAGACAGGCTCATCATAAAGAAATAAATGCAGAAGTGGAAAAACACATGTTGCGGCTCCTTTTCCTTTGAATTATATCAAATAATTTTGTTTCTAATAGAAAAACTTGACAAAAAAATCAAATAAGTATATTAAACGATTATAGACAAATGCATATTATTCCATTCATACGATTAAGGGAGCGCTTGGGAACTCTATTTTCCCGATAAGAATATCACTACTACAACCGCCTCTTGTCTCTGTCATCCGAGATTAATCGGGTCTTTACGGTCTGGATGACCTCGGGTCATCATAAAAAAACATATCAATAATATAATCTAACAACAAGAAAATAAAATGATTACTTGATTATTTTACAGGAACGACTTCCTCCCGTATTTATTTTCACCTGTATACAAATTAATACATTATATATACAAATTGTGAGTTAAGTATATATAATCACTTTGAGACACAAAAGGATGAACATATAATTAATTAGGGTATTTATACGTATATATGTCAGGCCCTGTCATGGATCGAGACGTTAGGTTTAAAGTTAGTGGTCACAGATTTTGCCAGAATGGTTCGAGTAAAATTTAAAGCACTGGAATCTATCTGTTATTATAGTGACATCAGGAATATATTTTAATAGACTAGTACTCTAATTTTATTTTATCACTGTATAGAGTTGTAAAAGGTTTTAAATTCAAGATATATAAAATGAGGTTTGATTAAACGTAATTAACGGTCCCCATTCTCTAAACATGTTCGTATCCGAGGACGCACACAATATTAATGACGCATAGACGCATATACATCTATATTATTAAAACTATATTATTAAAACTGAAGTATTTTTTTGTATTGTTTTTAAACATGGATAGCAGTATAAATGAGAATTGTTTGAAAACATAAATAGCAATATGAAAAAGTATATTGTCTTTTAATAATTTTATTAATATAATTACATTAATTATCTTTCCATATTTCACTCAGTGCAACAATTTCATTAATTATATTACTTTAACAATACATTACATCATTAATTACATTACCATAAAAACAATCTATATTATTAAAATTGAAGTATATTTTGGTACTGCTTGAAAACATGGATAGCAGTATAAATGAGAATTGTTTGGAAACATAAATAGCAATATAAAAAAGTATATTGTTTTTTAGTAATTTTATTAATATAATTATATTTTTCATATTTCGCTTAGTGTAACAATTTCATTAACTATATTGTCTTAACAATACATCACATCATTAATTATATTTCCATAAAATTTATAGTGCAGATTTTTGTTTATTAATTAATCAACATTAATTTTGTGCCAATTATAAAGTCAAAAATGTAAAATAATTGAGTTTTGCATATGGTTAATTGTTTCGGTTTAGTAGTTTCAATCGGTGAAAAATACGTAGCAAAAAATATAATACAAAGACATGTTTTGTGAATAAAATAATAATTTAAATCAAAATAATAAAAATATATTACATTTATTGTCACTTAATTTTTCATTCCATATAATTATTTTATTAAATAAAAAACTATTTCTATTTCACGTAATTTAGCCAAACACATAGAAAGAGTCGTTTTATTAATTTATAAAATCAGTTAGGCATGAACATTGACTATCCATTTAAGTACGGGTTGTTCTTTTCGGGTATCGTTTTGTTTTTGAAGTTGGGCTCCGCTTAAATATTATAAATTTATGTGTGGATTTTGAGTTGAGTTCTTTTGGATCTGGATGAGTTCGGTACTGATGTATAAGAACCTAAAAATATTTAAATAGCAAATATATCTGAAACGGGTTCAGATATTTGTACCAAAAATAACTATATTACTTGATTCAGTCTAGGTTTTTTGAATACAATTAGTTATATTACAACATATCTAAAATATATAACACTAATTATGAAAAACAAATATCAATGTATAAAAATTTAAGAATTAAAATGTATAAAAATTTAAGAACTAATACCCGCGCGGGGTAGTCTAGTAAAGCATTAAAATGATTAAAACCTCCACATAGTGATAAGATATGCGCATATATTATCACAAAACTAAAAAATACTTACAGTTTGTAAAAATTTACTTATTATCATTACGGCTATTCGATCTTACTGAGTCGTAAACAACAGACCGTGCCAATAAAACAAGTGAGAAATCAAATCAGAAAGAAGACATATCAATTTGATTTCAATTTCTTTCATGTGCATCCTTGTGAAAATCTAGCCAAACGAGTAAATGTGCTTATCTCTAATCTTTGAGGGGTACTTGTCTGAGTTGTCTCTAATTTGAGCAGGGTTCAGTAGCTTCTTCTACTCTTGTGGTAATAGCCATCTCTAATTTGAGCTTTGTTGTAAGCTTTTTTTTTTTGGTCAAACACGTTCATAATTCATATAAATATATTTAAGACCAAATACCAAAAAAAAAAACAGCTGCTAAAACCCAAAATCATAAAAATATATTTTGAATATATACTCTCAAATTTTCATAATACTATTTCATCTTTCACTATATATATGCATTTGTTTGATCCTCGCATAATTCATATAAGAAATGTACATATGTTTCTGAAAAGAGATTCCCATAGACTAAAATATCTTTGGAGATATTTGTACGAAGTTCTAACGAAACATTTCATAAATAATTTACAAAAAAAACATTTCATAAATTAAATATCCAATGATCTCATACATACTTATAAACAAAATACACATATTATATATATTATGTATGGTGCTACCATCATTCATTGCATGGTTCCAAACGACTCATATACGTAACTTTTTTCAAACCGGCGTACAGTTCATTATCTATTATTATATATAATTTGGGTGCTGCAAACGGAATCATATCCCAAGACATGGGTTTTTGATAGAACAAAATAAGTGTCCGAATGAATACTATTTTAAACCAAACATAGTTTAAATATCATAATCGCAAATGCAAACGCCATTATTTTGTAATTTACTACTACTAAAAAACAAATGATGTTTACGTTGGGCAACCAAGAATCTAGTTACGCCCAAATTCACACAATTTAGACCTCTTTGTATTTCGAGTTTTTTTAAAAGTTATTTTCCTACTCTTTTTTTCCTTATATCTGCTCGAACTGAACTAATTATCAAAAAAAAAAGAGTCAGAGAGACCTCTGAGGAAAGGCACGTGTTCTCGGATTAGGTTTCACGTGGAAATGAGTTATCCCATGTGCCATTCCACAAAAAAGCCCTGTTTTTTTCACAATCTAGTATTATTAAATTTTCGATTTCTTCTTTTCTCTCTGTTATTAAAGCTTTTTTGATCTATACGTTAAGCTATATATGCTTTGTTTTATTCGTTTATTTTGAAATAAATAGTTGCTTATGAAAACGAGGTTGTTTAGATTTGATTTACAATATTATAAAAAATACATTCTGACATTGACGTTGAAGGATTCTATTAAAACGAAGACCAAGCTTCTGAAACAATCACATATCATTCTAACAATTAGTTATTTAATTTGTTTTGACATCATTACTTAAAGTTTTGGTTTCTTTACTTAGAGAGTAGAATATATCATTACATAGAGATAGTTTCAAGAAAGGAAAAAAATAGTAGAAGAAGGCATCAAAAAAGGGTCCGGCACCAGCTTGGCAATGCTTTGCTAAAAAGTTGTAAATAATGCAATAAGAACTCAACGGAAATAAATAAAAATAAATATGTAAAGAAAATAGATCGGAATATCGAAAATGATATATTTTGTAGTTATGGAGACAAGAATCGATCCAAAGGTGTACTCTGGACTTGAAAGCAAAGATTAAAAAGCGAATGACAATAATTGGGAAAACATGTGAACAAAAGTGTATACACAGATTTTGATGATATAGTTTCATGGGTTTTTCTCTCATCACAGGACAGAATCTTATCTTAATAGTAGCAGCCGCTAATATGCACTGTGTTTGGCGGTTACGATTAGCGTTCAGGAATTAGACTTTGAAATGTGTTTTATTGAGAGTGGGACACTTAAAGCATAAGGATCATACAACAATGGAGACTCACATGTATATCACATAAGTGGATGGTCCTCATTGCGCTCTACGTAGGACATAGATTTGTTTAGTATGTCAAAACATATTTCACATGGTACACTCATACATTAGCCCCACTTTGTTGTGTCTAGATAAAGATTGGGACTAAATTTTTTTTTTTGAGAAAGATTGGGACTAAATATATTTAGCTCGAATATGGCCTCTTAGATGCAAAGTGGCTGTGTAAGCAGATTGTGGATACAATTTACTCTGTAACTAAACCTTCATTTTCAGTAATGACATTTACAATTTGGCAAAAAAAAAAGGATCAGCCTTGGTGTCAGGGTCGGACGTACACTCATATTTCTTTGATGTAGTGGTGTTTGTAAATTCTCCTCATAACACGTAGGCGCGAGTTCAATTTTCCCTCCATCTGTTTTTTTGTTTGTTTTTTGATAATCACAATAATTAAAAGATTTGATCGTAGATTGTGATCACCTTTTCAAACAACTTTGATTTCCTTATATGTCTACGTATATTATAATAATTGAAGAAGTATAGAAACTACCTAAATTAAATAGCAGTTAATTATTTTCTTACCCTTAGCAGTTAACGTTTTTTCTCTTAACTTTTCAACATTTTTGTTTCTTCTCTGCCGATTGATTATCATGATAAAAATATTTCATCTGTTAATCTTGTTTTTCTGGAATATGCGCCTCTCCCAAACTCCATGTAAGTTTTCCTCTCCTTTATTTCTCTGTTTTTTGTAAGTTTTTATATTTTTCTTTAGAAATTTCTAAAAAAATTGCAAACTGATAGATGTTATAAAAATTGTTTGAATTTCAGAAATAAATTTTAAAATTCTTAATAAAGTAAAATCAGTCTAAGTTTTACTTGCAAAAACAAATTGCAAACTTGACAAAACCTTGTAAATGGATAGTATTAACAAAATTTAATCAAAAGCCGAGCCATACAAAGTAAAAAATAATTAAAAATAGTTAAAATTAAGGGCATTATTTTAAGAGCACTTTACACGCCGTATAAATCCGGACTGAAACTACTTGGCCTAAATGAAATTCCAAACAGTAAAATAGTTGGCTTAAAATAGTTGGCTTGTGTAAAATAAATTCTAAACCCGATTAAATTTGACCTATAATACTATTTATCTTCGAGGTAAATATTCTATTAACTCTAATTTCACACATTGACGTCATTATCACTGTTTTTGAGTTTGATCGGCTTATATGTGTGTACACACACATATATATATATACATATATATATATATATATATATGTATATATATATATATATATAATATGTTTAAAGATAAAATATGATTAATTTAATAAATATTTTATCATTTTAATTTCAGTTTTGAGAACATTCTCATCGTCTTAGTTATGCTATTTCATTATTCTTATGCTTAATTATCTTTATTTCATATAGTATATCAATATAATCTATCTTATCAAACATTTTAAAAATACTGAATAATTTTAATATGTTTAATAATAATTCTAAGACATCATAATTTTATATTTTTAAATAGATAAAATAAATAGAAATGGAAACAACTTTTTCTTTTGTATACAGAAATAAATTTTATTGATATTCTATCATCTTGTTTGTCTTTAGTAATTGATAAATTATCTGTCTTATTTAAACTTTTAAAAAGATCTTTAATTTTAGATTAATTTTTAATATTATCATTTATGACTAATTCAAATTGAATGACTAATAATGATTTTAAATACGGCTTTTACTTCAAGGCTCTTACTTTCAATTAATTTATAAATGTTAGTATAATTATTCTAGAAAAAGTGAATTAATTTAATAAATATTGAATTTTTTCATTTTAGTTTAGGTTTTGAAAAAATCTCATCCTATTAGTTATACCGTTTCATTATTTTTCAATTTAATTATCTTTATTTCATATAATATATCAATACAATCAATTTTATCAAACATTTTTTAAAAATTGAATAATTATTAATATGTTTAATAATATTTTTAAAACATCATAATTGCTATGTAATTTATTTCTATTTTAAAATATTTATAAATAAATAAAAATGGATACCAATTTTTTTTATTTTGTACTGACATAAATTTTATTGATACTATATCATCTTGTTTGTCTTTAATAATTAATATATATTCGTTCTTATTCAAACTTTTCTAAAAGATCATAAATTTAGACTAAATTTTGATATTAGAATTTATAACCTGTCCAAAATAAAAGACTAATAATAGTCTATAAGTAATTTTATTGGACACATATTGATTTTTACAAATTATATTTTTAATATAAAATATTTTATGCACCATAAATTATGATAAATTAAACTAAGAACATGATAACTATAAATAATTAACTTTAAATGTTTTAGAATTATTTTATAAAAATGATTTATATTATTCTTATTCCAAAACTTTGTTATTTACTTTATATTTAGAATTTTTAACGTTAAAACCAT
This sequence comes from Brassica oleracea var. oleracea, assembly GCF_000695525.1. Lineage (NCBI taxonomy): Eukaryota > Viridiplantae > Streptophyta > Magnoliopsida > Brassicales > Brassicaceae > Brassica > Brassica oleracea. The sequence continues at coordinate 329,777 of NC_027751.1, forward strand.
TTAACTAAGTTTGTTTTGGGTAAAAACCCCTAAACTAAGTATTTAATGAAAAAACCCCCAAACTAACGTTGTTTAATGAATTAAACCCTAGCAAGTCATAATTACCATTACTACCGGTAAATATTTAGTTTAAGAGTTTCTACACTAAGTAAACATAGTTGAGGGGTTTTACCATTAAAAATTTAAAAAACCAAAAAAATTCAAAATTTTATAATATTATTTAAAAATTAGTAACTTTTTTTACAACATAAGCGAGAACTAAGTAACTGGACCGCGCAAATCAGAAAGCCAAACCGAAAGTATTGAATCGACATATAATATAGCTGAAGGAGAACTTCTCGCACCACGTGCAAGCTTGTACGTCATAGTATTTTATGCTCTTGGAATATGTCTGATCCGGAAGTTAGAGAAGAAAGTCTTACTGCGTCTGAATTCTTTATATAATTTTTATTATATTTTCTCAGTTTTTACATTTTTAATTTATACATATATAATGTTGATGTTATAAACACATCAAACTCATATATTTACAAAAAAAAAATTAAATGCTAATTTTGAGAATTTAAGTTACTAATTCTTAGATAATATTATAAAATTTTGATTTTTATTTTTAATGGTAAAACCCCTCAACTATGTTTTCTTAAAGTAGAAATTCATAAACCAAAGATTTACCGTAGTAATGGTAATTATGACCTGCTAGGGTTTAATTCATTAAATAAAATTAGTTTGGGGGTTTTTCGTTAAATACTTAGTTTGAAAGTTTTTACCCAAAACAAACTTAGTTAAGGGGTTTTAACGTTAAAACTCCTTATATTTACTAGATGTGATGTCAAACCTAAAAGAAAATTTTCGGCTTCCATAAATCAAAGTCAGCCTCCTTGATTTTACTACATATATATATGTTCATCATAACACTGTAACACATACATGTATAAACAATTGCATATGCATCAAACTCTATACATAAGGATATCATAAAGAATGTCAGCACTTTTATCTTCTATTAGCAATTCACTCAATGTCACATTGCAGTTTCACAAAGGTTATATTGTTTTATTAGCCACAAAGATACCCATTTTTGTGTTTTCTAAGGTTTAAATCAATGATTTTTGTGTGAAATGATTTACATGTATTTTAATTGCATGAGATATATTGTTAAAACTTAAATCCTAGTGGCTAATGCCTGAGATTGCTTTCTCAAATCAGATATGCTTTTATATATTATTATGATTTGTTTGTGCTAACCCTTCCTTTTCTCCCTTTGCAATAGATACCATATATTCATACATGTTCGTGATATTGTGTTATCGTACTTGAATTTCATAAGATTTTAATTTATTTGGTGGAGATCTACATAATCTACAGTATTTTATATTTCTTTGTTGTCAAATATGGTAATCGACAGATACTTTTTGAAAAAAATATCAAGGATCAAACTGTTTAAGAGTTTAATCCAATAATCCATTACAGAAGAAAAGATCAAGTGAAAATCCTCTTTTTAGATACAAAGATTAGTAGCTACTAGAAGGAGACACTGAAAGAGATTAGCAGTTTTCTAGGGTTTTTAGAACTGAGTACTTTAACGTCTTTGTAACACGGTTAAGAGTGGTACTTTATTGGCAATAATACTTAATGAGAAAGTTATATATTGTTTTTGCCAAAATTTTGTAAGAAAATATATATAGAAAAGGATCTTGAGAATCAAAGTAACGAAAAGATAAAGAGATACACTTATTAATTAGTTTGATTTTTCTTGTTTTTGTTTTGTGGATCTTCAAATCTACAGAAGTGATGGTGAAAGTTACAAAGTTTGTTTCTTCTCGTCCATTAGTCAGCCTCATCCTCCTGGTAATTTTTCTGCATCTTCAAATTATTTTTATCATAAAATTTTGGTTACTTAGTAGTGTTTTGAGTTCATACGATTATTTTTCTTTTTCTTTTTGGTTCTTAATCTTTGATTAGCAAAAATGATAATCTATGTTTTGCTTTTGCCGTGCTTTTAGGGTTTTCACGAATTAATATGTTGTTGATTGTTTCGTTTGTTATTTTTTTAGCGTCTTTAGGGTTTTAGGATTTACTTTTTTCTTTTGTTCTCAGTGAGCGTTTATCAGACATGGTTTATAACTCTGATTTCTTCAACTTTGTTTGCTTTCATCCTTCATTGTTTGACAGACTTTTAATGTGTTTTACAAGCCGAACTCAATAATGATATATATATAAAACTGAGCGTGTTGATGATATCAAAGAAGTTTTTGATTGTATATTATCCATTCCGCACAGAAATATCATATATAAACATTATATAAGAACTGCATGTTAACCTATAAAAATTATCTAAATGTTGTATTGTTATGTGTATGCATATATCATATATATTTTGTGAATAAAGGTTGTTCACTAACAAAAAAACAAATTCTAGGTTGTTTTCGGAACCATACCCATCATGATATGGTGCATAGCAACGAAGAACATAAGAAACAACGTCGATTCACTCACTGAAGATATTCGGTCAGGTCTAGTTTCTGAAATCGAAAACATCGGAAGATTCATTTATCCAAAGACGAACTCATCTACAATCAGTTTAGCAAGAGTGGTAGACTCTTTCATCACCAACAACAACAATATACATTTCACGGAGATTCAAACACAGGTTGTTCATTTTGGTTACTACTGTTTATAACCATATAGTTATTACATATAAACTTCATTAATATACATAACTGTTAATTGTTGTTGATATTGTATTTTTCAGATCGCACCAGTGTTGTTTCATGCTTACTCAACGATCCCTGAAGTCTCACAAGTGTCGTACATTAGTACAGACGGTCTCTTGTTTTCTTACATCACGGGAATAAACACAAGCTTCGCGGTTTTTGCCAATTCAAGTGGTGGAGACTACACTTGGTACACTCAAACCATTGATCAGAAAACCGGTCTTCTCAACGGCGATGCAACGAGATCTCAGCCGTTAGATGTGACTAATACAGATTGGTTCCATGCAGCACAGAGAGATCACATTACCTCCTTTGTGGGAACTGGTCTGGGAGGAGAAGATAACGAGAGACTGTTTCAGACAGTGGTTAGCTTGGACAGCAAGAAAGGAGTTGTTTCGTTAGGGTTTCCGGTTAAATCTCTTACCAGTGACTTGAACCGTTTGAATCTTCGTGGTGGAGAGCTTTACATGTGGACTAAGGACGGAACAGTACTTGTTTATGAAAGTTCACTCAATGTTTCTTCCTTCATCCCCAGAGATTGCAGTTCCGGTTGGGTGAAGGAGACCAAAGGATCGAAATTCGAAGCTTACTGCTCAGTTCTTGAAGTGTCTGGCGTCCCTCTGGTAAATGTTTATATCATCTTCTGTGAGTGATTAATTCATCACTTCTAATGTTCTTTTTTCTTCTTTAAATCAGAGTTACACACTCATGTCTCACAACAAAGGAATAGGAACAAGCATCAGTAATGCGGCTATGTATATGCTTATTTTCATGGCTATTTATGCCTTCTTCTGGCCTCTAGGGTTTGTTGTGTGCATGGTGAGAGCAGCAAGAAGGGAGATGGATCTACGTTCATCGCTGATAAACCAAATGGAAGCAACACAACAAGCTGAGAGGAAGAGCATGAACAAGAGTCAAGCCTTTGCACAAGCTAGCCATGACATTAGAGGTTCCTTGGCCGGGATCACCGGTCTGATTGATCTCTGCCGTCAAGAAGTTAAACCTGGCTCTGACGTTGACGCTAGTCTTCAGCAAATGAATGTATGCACCAAGGATCTCGTTGGTAAGTCTCTTGAATCTTGTGCGCATGGCCGGATCTGAAATTTTGGAGGATATAAAATATTTTTTTCGTAATTTTAGAGATTAAAAATCTTTAAAAAATTTTGGAGGCCGAGGCTAATGTTTCATGTTGTTGAAACAGGTCTGCTTAACTCAGTCTTGGACATGAGCAAAATCGAAAGCGGGAAGATGCTTCTAGAGGAAGAAGAGTTCAACCTAGCAAAGCTTCTCGAAGACGTGGTAGACTTCTTCCACCCTATGGCCATGAAGAAAAAGGTTGACGTGGTTTTGGATCTTCACGACGGCTCAATCTTGAAATCCTCCAACGTGAGAGGAGACAGCGGCAAGCTCAAGCAAATCCTGAACAATCTCGTGAGCAATGCGGTCAAGTTCACAGTGGACGGGCACATTTCGATCCGAGCTTGGGCCCAGAAGCCAGGGCCCAAGAGCTCCGTTGTCTTGGCATCAGAACCCAAAGGAAGCGTATCAATGTTTTCAAAGCTCATGTTGTGCATGAGCAAAGACCAGTCTTCATCATCAGCCTATGAGAATGAGATATCTAACTCGATAAGAAACAACGCGAACACTATGGAGTTTGTGTTTGAGGTGGACGATACGGGGAAAGGGATACCTGTGGAGATGCGTAAGTCTGTGTTTGAGAACTACGTTCAGGTGAGAGAAACAGCTCGAGGACAGCAAGGCACTGGACTAGGTTTAGGGATTGTGCAGTCTCTGGTGAGGTTAATGGGAGGAGAGATAAGAATCACTGAGAAGGCGATGGGAGAGAAGGGAACTTGTTTCCAGTTCAATGTTTTGTTGACAACCTCAGAGACTGACGTGAACGCGAGAGAGGAGGACATTGAATCAGTAGCAGGAGGAGATTACGTGGCATCCACGCCAAACCTCGGCTTGACGATAAACACTTCTTCGGGAGGTAGTATGAACATACGTCACCACCTGAGTCCTAGGTTCAACAACTGTCTCAGCTCCAGTCCAAAGCAAGAAGCTTCACGAGTGGTTCTCCTTTTAAAAGACGAAGAACGGAGCAGAGTCACGGAGAAGAGCATAAAGATACTTGGGATCAAAGTCACTGTGGTTGAAAAATGGGAGAATCTGAGTAACGCCTTGGAGAGACTCTTTGGGTTTTCGCCACAGAGCTCCATGGAGTCTAGTTTGAGAAACGAGTTATCAAGCACGAGCTCGAGGGAGTTGCCTTTGATCGGAACGGATGGTGTTGATTCAAGAAGTCAAATTCCTCGAAGGAGAAGCGCCAGCTTCTCAGCGTTCGTTCTTCTGATGATTGATGCAAACGCTGGACCGTTTCCTGAGATGAGTGATATTGTTGAGCAGTTTCGTAGAGGCTTGCACCATGGCATAGTCTGTAAAGTTGTTTGGCTTAACGAGCCTACCGGCCGTGGAAGTGAGAGAGGGGACGTTTGTTGTCTGAAGCCTTTGCACGGATCTCGTCTTAACCGAGTGCTGAAGATGTTGCCTGAGCTTGGAGGAATCGTTCCAAGAGAGTCGCTGCTGAGGCATACTCTTGTTGCGACATCACCAAAGGGTACTACGAGTTGTGAGATCCAAGAGGTAGAAGAAGAAGAAGAACAGAGCTTAAGGTTTAACAAAAAAATAGGCAAGACAATAATGGGACCAACAGCTTCAGAGAGGGAGACTTGGGCCAAGTCAGTACGTACTGTTCCAAAGCCTGTTGGGAACTCGGAGGACGAGCGAGTAACATCCAATGCGAGCTGTGATGAACTCTTGAAAGGAAAAAGAGTTATGGTTGTTGATGACAATCGAATAACATCTTCTGTTGCAACAAGAAAGCTGAAGAAGATGGGAGTGTCAGAGGTCAGACAATGCGACAACGGGAACGAAGCTGTGAGATTAGTTAGTGAATGGCTTACACAACAAGGTTCAGTAGTAGATGTGCTTCCGTTTGACTACATATTCATGGACTGCCAGGTAATCTAATTCATAAGCCTTTCATATATAAAATTGGTTCACTGCCATGTAAAATAAATGAATATCTTTGTTTGTGTGCACAGATGCCAGTGATGGATGGATATGAAACAACCAGAGAGATTAGGAAAGTGGAGAGAAACTATGGTGTGCATATACCAATTATAGCTGTATCTGGTCATAGACCTGGCTCAACGGAAGCAAAAGATACCATAAAAGCTGGAATGGACGCCTTCTTAGAGAAAGACATGAATCAGGACCAACTTGGGAAGATCATCAGAGAAATCGAAAGCAAGAGGACTGTCCATGCAACAACTGTTCAGTAGATTTTATAACTAGATAGGCTGACATGTTGTGTTACTTCTAATACCATTTTTTTTTTTGGTTTTCAATTCCCATGCATACAGAAAGGTTAAACAATATAGTAATATATGACAATATCATATCGGTTTCTGAAGAATAATGAAAGATCATACAGCAGTAGACAGCTTTATATTTTTGCATGTTAGCGTTCAAAAGATGTAGAATATTAAGATTTGGTCTAATAACTTAATCAATTTTTCTCATTTCTTTGTAAACTCAAAGCAAGACTCCATAGTAGTCAATAACTCAAAAAACTATCAAGGACAAAGAGACAGGGTACACTTTCTCCTTTGACGAAGAAACAATAAGAAGGGACAAAAACTTTTATGAGAAGTGAATACCAGACTTGTTGAATAAGGAAAGAAGATACAAAAACTCTTGTTGTGATAGCTTTGAAGACCTCTTCTCCTCGAACCCACCTTCCTTCAACACATTCATCACTTTCTCCTTAAACTCTCCTCCTCCTCCTCCTTGTCCTTCCTCCATCTCCATATCCTCATCATCATCCTCCATCTCGTTGTCATCATCTTCCAAACCCATGCTCTGGTCACCAACATCCATAACAGCAGCTTCTCCAGTAGAGCCATTCAACGAAGCTAGCACCGCCTGAAGAGTCTTGAAGTTCTTCTCCAGCATCGAAACAACAGACTTCTGCCTGAAAATCGCTCCCAGAGTCTTGTTCTTCCTGATAAAACAGACCCTCAAGAACCCGTCCCACTCCTTCTTGTTCACCTGAGGCTGCGGCTTCCTCGGCTCGATCCTAACGACAGAAGAATCCACCTTCGGAGGCGGTCGGAAGTTGTTTTTCCCCACTTTGAGGAGGTGGGAGACTCTAGCATACAGCTGAGTGTTGACTGAGAGACGGCAGTAGAGGTTGTCTCCAGGCTGGGCAACGAGTCTCATCGCGAACTCTCTCTGGTACATGATCACAGCGCACCTGAAGCTCGTCGGGTGGAAGAGAAGCTTGAACGTAAGAGGAGATGATATCTGATAAGGAATGTTAGCCACACATATGTCGAACCGTGGAAGCTCCGTCTTCAACACATCACCTTGGATCACCTTATTACACAACAACAAAGACAGACAAAATTAACTCAAGCATCTCATTGTAATAAACAGACAAGCGCCAATAATGTAAAAGATGATATTATTCAATCTCGTTAGTTACAGAATGAGTCATTTACAACTACAAGGTATATAAAGTAAGATACTAAACCGGACTAAACCAGACTTAAATTACATGTACAGTATAACCAATCTAAACCGGCTAATATGTTTGTGTTACCTTCAAGCGGTTAGAATAGGGAGTGCCTTGGAAACGGCGCTGAAGCTCGAGAACCATACGAGAATCGAGTTCGACGGCGATGACCTCTTTACCAGCTTCTAGAAGCTTCTTAGTCAAGTTACCAGTACCTGGACCGATCTCGAGGATCACGTCGGTGCTCTTGATCCCTGCTTTCTGGACGATTGAGTCGACGAGGAGAGGGTTCTTGAGGATATGCTGTCCTTTCGATTTGTGGAAGGAGATTCCTCCTTGGTAATTGTTTGATGGTGCCTTTGGCTTCTCCTTCCTTATCTTCCCTCCCGCCATTGTTAGCTCGATTTTTTTCTCACAGCTTTTTAACGCCGCCTTGGTTCAGACAGAGAAGAGACTAGGGTTTTGTCTTAATTTGAGCCCGCGTTTCTATTTTAACAGCTTTTCTTATAAGTGTTCACATTTTATTTTATTACTTTATTCGTCCGTTATTTTCATTTGTTTATACATTGAGCCCATTACTTCTTTATTTTTTTGTTAGGGGTTATGACTTATATATGCCGATTGATACTATAAGAAAGCCCAATATATTCCTGCATCCCGCAAGTGTTAATACATTAGCATTAGCATAGATCAATGGTCGATCCAAAAAAAGAGAAAAAAACATAGATCAATGGAAAATATTAAAAATTGCATTTTTTTTCTTACACAGTCAAACATTTCAAGTTTTGGCTCACGGCCATCACTTGATCTCCAGATTTTGTATCGCTAAATGCAATAATATAATACGATTTGTTTTGGTACAATGCAACAATCTATTCAAGTTGCATGGAGATCTCTCTCGAGTCTTCAAGAGCCAACATGAATTGATTATAGAATATAATGTCCAAGACAAAAATTGATGAACCATATATTCCAACTTAACACATGAATAATCATTCTATAGTCTTTAAATCTCTTGTATGTTCTATAAATCTCTCAATAAACTTATAAATCTCTTGATATGTATATTCATACCATCTTCAATATCACATTACAAGTACCAAACAACGGAGAAACACGACGACAATAACAAGAAAGAAAGATCAAACCGACAGTACCTAAATTTTCAGACATCAAAAACATGTTTCAGTTATCATAAGTACGGCACTCATCAGTCTCAGGATTATCACTGCAGTACTCTTCCAAAGGATCCGATCCACCAGCCTTCTTCTTGTCCCTTGCATGACTCGCCGCTGCACTCAGCTCCTCCACCTCGTCCCACGCTGCCACACACTCTCCGCTCACCGGATCGTCCGCGCAAGTCTCCTTCGCCTCCTGAATACTCTTCTCCACCTTAACCGATATGATCTCTCCTTCCGATGTCGCCTTAACCGACATAACCATCCGTTTCACCGAACTGAATTTCCACGGGTAGTTCAAACGGACCGGAGCGGACAGACGCGCCGCCGTTCGAACGAACGCTCGTGGAGTCGCGACGTTGAGACCGGTTGCAGCTATGCTTGTCATCGTTGGAGGATTATGATGGAGGAGAGATCTAACTTTGATGCAAAGAGAAGAAGATAAATACTTTGTTGCTGTTCAACTCTGTGAACACCATCCTCTTATCTCCTAACAACCAAGCATATTACGCCGCGTGTATTTAGATATGTTTACAAAAAATATTCCACTGAAGTGAGCCATAGTCTAGAAAAAAGAATAATTAGATGGGCCATTGGTAAGGCCCACATTAGCAAGTGACGCTCACTTAGATAGGATGAACTCGACCGTATCTGAAAACGCCTTGCCGATATTTTCCTGATATTTCGTGTTTAATTATTGGATCTTTATAACAACAACCGTCGAATAAAATAAGGGAATATCGCACTTTAAAAAAAGCTTAAAAAGTCAGAATAGAAAGATGATTCGCTTTCACAGAGTTTGTTTTCATCGTGCGTCTCTCTCGCCTCTCTGCCATTTATCTCCGCCGTCTGCTTCTCCCAAGCTTTCCACGCTCCGTTGCGCAAGAGGTCGACGATTCATGACTTCACGTTCAGCTTCTAGGCTTAGCTGCCTCGCACCTGTATCTCCCGGAGGTGGAGAAGACGGTGGTGGTAGCAGCTCTAATGTCTCAGCCTCAGTCTCCGCCACAGCAACTGAAGACGATGGTAATTACTCAATCTCCGCCGATTTTGTTCGATTCAATCGATCGATGTGTAAAATTTGGAAATGAAATTTTTATTGTATAGTTGTTACTGTAATCGAACTCGTATCTTGTGTAGTCAGAGAGATATATAGAATTTGGAAATGAAATATTAATTTGGATTTTTTTTTGTATTTAGTTTGTTAGTTGTTACTAAAATCGAACTCTCATCTGTAGATGATTGCGTCTTATGTGATATTGTGTAGTCAGAGAGAGATATGTATTTACATAAGTTTGTTTGTTTGAACTTTGAACTATGTAGAATTGGCTTTAGGCACTGGTTATCGCCTTCCTCCACCAGAGATCAGAGACATAGTCGATGCCCCACCCGTCCCCGCACTCTCATTTTCACCACACAGGGATAAGATCTTGTTTCTCAAGCGAAGAGCTCTCCCTCCGTTAGCAGATTTAGCTAGACCAGAGGAGAAGCTTGCCGGTGTTCGAATCGATGGATACTGCAACACCCGAAGCAGGATGTCTTTCTATACTGGCTTAGGCATCCACCAGCTGTTGCCTGATGGTACGTTGAGTCCTGAGAAGGAAATCACTGGCATTCCAGACGGTGGTAAGATTAACTATGTCACGTGGTCTAACGATGGTAAGCATATGGCTTTCAGTATCCGGATCGATGAGGATGGGAATAGTAGTAAGCCTATTGTATGGGTTGCTGATGTTGAGACTGGAGAAGCTAGACCGTTGTTCAAGTCGGAAGATATTTATCTGAATACGATTTTCGAGAGTTTTGTTTGGATTGATGATTCCACTTTGTTGGTGAGCACAATCCCTTCTTCTCGTGGAGAGCCACCAAAGAAGCCTTTGGTCCCGCCTGGTCCCAAAACTCTGTCGAACGAGAAGAGTGATGTTGTCCAAGTGAGAACATTCCAGGATTTGCTTAAGGATGAATATGATGCTGATTTGTTCGACTATTATGCCACATCGCAACTGGTACTTGCTTCTTTGGACGGTACAGCGAAGGAAGTTGGGCCGCCTGCAGTATACACGTCGTTGGACCCTTCGACAGACCATAAGTACTTGTTGGTTTCTTCACTTCACAGGCCATATTCCTTCATTGTACCTTGTGGTAGATTTCCTAAGAAGGTGGAAGTCTGGACAGCTGATGGTAAGTTTGTGAGACAGCTATGTGACTTGCCCCTAGCAGAAGATATCCCCATTGCCTCTAACAGTGTGCGCAAAGGAATGCGTTCAATAAATTGGCGAGCAGACAAGCCGTCAACACTCTACTGGTATATATTTTGAGATCCAAAGTGATTCACATGTGGTTCATGTGCTTTAATAATAATTCATGTACAACTCCTTTGAGATATGTAGGGCTGAGACACAAGACGGAGGTGATGCCAAAGTGGAAGTTTCACCGCGTGATATAGTTTATATGCAGTCTGCGGAACCACTGGCAGGAGAAGAACCAGAAGTTTTGCACAAGCTTGATCTTCGCTATGGGTAAACACTAAAACCGCAGCAGACATTGTAGATTATAAATGCCATCTCTAACTTCATGGAGGTCTTCTGTGTACTAACATTGATCCGATTTATTTGTGCAGAGGAATTTCTTGGTGTGATGATACATTAGCTCTGGTTTATGAATCATGGTATAAAACACGACGGACAAGGACTTGGGTTATCTCTCCTGGATCTAACGATGTCAGTCCACGCATCTTGTTTGATAGATCATCGGAAGATGTGTACTCGGACCCTGGCTCAACCATGCTCAGGAGAACCGCTGCAGGAGCGTATGTTATAGCAAAGATAAAGAAGGAAAACGATGAAAGCACTTATGTCTTACTGAACGGAAGGGGGGCTACTCCACAAGGGAATGTACCCTTCCTTGACTTGTTTGACATGTAAGCCTTGGCTTGTTTGACTTAAAAAGGGATTCTCTTTCTCTGCGTTTTCTCTAATGTGGTTAACAATCTGTGGTATGTTTTGTACAAAATTTATCTAGAAACACAGGCAACAAAGAGCGGATCTGGGAGAGTGACAAGGAAAAATATTATGAAAGGGTTGTGGCTTTGATGTCTGATCAGAAAGAAGGGGATTTGAGAATGGAGGAGCTGAAGATTCTGACATCAAAGGAGTCTAAAACTGAGAACACCCAATATTTCCTCCAACTTTGGCCTGACAGGAAAGTGCAACAGATTACAAACTTTCCTCATCCTTATCCTCAGCTGGCTTCGTTACAGAAAGAGATGATCAGGTATCAACGAAAAGACGGGGTTCAACTTACTGCAACACTATACCTACCACCTGGCTATGATCCATCAAAAGACGGTCCTCTACCTTGTCTGTTTTGGTCATATCCCGGTGAATTCAAGAGCAAAGATGCTGCTAGTCAAGTCCGTGGCTCTCCAAATGAATTTGCAGGCATTGGTTCAACTTCTGCCCTTCTTTGGCTTGCTAGAAGGTATCAATCATTCTCCAATTCTTTGCTGTTTAAGTCTCCTGGAGTCTATTTTGTTGAGCTACTTTATCTACTGTTAGCTTTATACCATATGGGTTCTTTTGCATTATGCAGGTTCGCTATATTATCCGGACCTACTATTCCTATAATTGGTGAAGGTGATGAAGAGGCTAATGATAGGTACTTTGACATTTACTTTCGACAAGCTGGTGGCTAAACCATGGAAACTTTTATTGGCAAAGCGTCCTGCAAGCATGAGCAGATTAAATCTGAGATGAAAGCCACTTAATTTTAGATCTGAGATGCGCTTGAGTTTGACTTGGTTTACAGGTTCTAATGTAAACACACCATGTGTAGGTATGTAGAGCAATTGGTTGCAAGTGCCGAGGCTGCTGTAGATGAAGTCGTCAGGCGTGGAGTAAGCATCACTTGATCTAGATTTCATCATCTTACGATTGTATCATAAGTCCTCAAAAGTGTTGAAGTTTAGTATTTTCCTGGTCGTCCATTTTTCAAGGTGGCTCATCCAAGCAAAATTGCTGTTGGGGGACACTCGTATGGAGCTTTTATGACTGCAAATCTCCTTGCTCATGCTCCTCAGCTTTTCTCCTGCGGAATAGCTCGATCTGGGGCTTACAATAGAACACTCACACCATTTGGTTTCCAGGTGCCACAATAGCCATTGTCTCTCTCGTCTCATTCTCTGCTTTCGGATCGATATTTACTCATCTCTGGTTAACCTTGTAACTATGCCTGAAAAATTTCAGAACGAGGACCGAACACTGTGGGAAGCTACTAACGTCTATGTCGAGATGAGCCCATTCATGTCTGCTGATAAAATCAAGAAGCCAATCTTGCTCATCCATGGTGAAGAAGACAATAACCCAGGAACTCTAACAATGCAGGTTATAATTAACTTCAATAGAAACCCACACCAATTTTTTTCTGCATTGGTTCTCTCTTAACTATATTCATTTCATATACTTTGTTATAACAGTCGGACAGATTCTTCAACGCACTGAAAGGACACGGCGCTCTTTGCCGCCTTGTTATTCTTCCTCACGAGAGCCATGGGTACTCAGCACGGGAAAGCATTATGCACGTTCTTTGGGAAACTGACCGCTGGCTTCAAAAATACTGTGTTCCAAACACATCAGATGCAGACTCAAGTCCAGACCAGTCCAAAGAAAGATCAGATTCTGCAGACAGAGTAGGGACTGCCACAGGAGGTGGTAATCCCGAGTTTGAAGATCACTCCAAGCTTAGGAGATCACTTCTCTGGTAAAATAAAAATGTCTCACTGTTCACAAACAGAAGATAAAACCATAAGAGTTCTCACGTTTGATTAGCTTATTCAAGTTTGTTGAATTTTCTTGTTACGCTTTTTTCAGAGTCTCTGTGCCCGGTATGCTTTGGTTTCCAAAGGCAGATACAGCATTCTAATGCACTTGCGGAAACAGTGGAACACATCAGTGGCAAATGCTACCCACAACTTTTTTTATATTTGTTTCGTAAAACATTCTGATTCATATAACAAAGGCCTACGAAAGTGTGTTGAAACACACTCTGTCGAGTGACTTAATGTTTCTATGAATAAAGTTTCAACAATATTTAACCTTCTTTTAATGTTTCAAAGATCACATACAAAAAAAAAAGGTGAGAATGTCTGAGGAATCAACATGGCATTTGTCTCTGTTTATGATCAAAACCTCTATGGCAAGAATTCCAATCGGTCAAGCATGAATTACAATTCCAAATTGTTTACAATCACATATTACGATATAGTTCATGCAACATATAGTTTGGAAGTGACTTCTCCATGCAAGATTTCATATATGCTGAAATTAAGCAGCATGTGGTCACGGATGCAAGGTGCAAGGAACATCTGCAAGGTAATAACTGGGACGATACAAACTTACACTTGTGGTAAATGCTCCAACACAATCAAAAGCGGCTAACTTACGTAATACTAACCACTTCACTCTCTTGCTTTTTGGTCTTTAGGGTTTTCGCTCAAAACAGGCAAATCTGTTTTTTTTTAATTTAAATATTTCCAATCTAGGTGGACCGGATTCAAATATTTATGAGTTTTGCGGGGTTTGAGCCAAACCAACCTAGTTGGCATCCCTAAAAATAAATCCTTGAAATATTATCTTAGCAAGAAGCAATTATTATATAAAGATACTCCAAGTAAACTCAGTTGAAATTAAACAATAAATCAAGCTTAAGACAACAATAATAATAGTTGGTTGCAGAGTTTACAAGACAGACGAAACTCAGAAAGTGCAGTGATCTTTAAGACCTGCCTCGCGAGATCAAACGCTCCGCTGTGCTTATAGATCAAATGTAGATTGTGAGCAGCCTCTTTGCGTAGGTCACAGCTAACAGGTTTACGCTCTTCCGCAACGTTTGGGAGTTTGGGCATCGGATACTCTTTCTCGTAGATCGCTAAAACCTTGTCGTAGTAAGAAGCCGCATGAGTCACAAGACCTACGTGGTGATACGCCCGAGCAACGTTACACAACGCCTCTTGACTGTTGCTGCAGATTCTTATATTGTTGTATAGAAACGCAAAGCCTTTCAAGTAACTAAAATAACCGCCAGGCATATATTGTAACCAACGATAAGGTTGAAACACAAAAGTCTTGTGGAAGGTAAAACTGTGTGCACATAGATAGATACCTCAGATTCACTACACATATCTTCGCTATGAGCTTCAATAGCAGACCGTACTCTGATTCTTTTTGTTTCATTTAGTGTTGCCCTGATTTTGCGCCTCTCTTTGGGTCCGCCTCTCAACCTGGCTCAACCTATGATGCACCGGGACGGATACGGGGACAGAAACGGGGACGGAAGCGGGGACGGGAAACGAGAAAATTTAAAAATTATGGGTACGGGTACGGCAAATATATACTAGTAAAAAATATAAAATATTTATAAAAAAAATAAATTTATATAGTGAATCTAACATAATTAGATATAATTTACTATTATATGTCTATTTTGCCAACTAAAATTAGAAGCAAGATAACAGTGACAGTTTGATAACACTGACAGTTAAAAAACAATTGCACAAGCATTAAGTCCCGTGAAAACTAGTCTTACTCATAGCTATGTTCTCTAACAGTTCCCAAGCCGTATCAGTGCTGTCCCCGTGAAGTACCCGTCCCCCAAACGTTTCCGGTACCGGTACGGCACCTAAATAGACGTCCCCGTGCTACATAGGGCTCAACATGTTTCCGAACAAAGATTACTAATAATGTGCAGACAGAAACGGCAAGCAAGGCTTAAAGACTATGCTGGATATAGTTTTTTTTTTTTTTAATACTCACTCGGAAGCATGAGTATCTCTAGGACTATTTCTTTGAAGCTCCGATCGTTTTCTTTTTCCCTTGACCTAAACGTTTTCGTGAGGCCGAATGCAAGAACAGTGTAAGACGCCAGCAAACAAAAATATTTCTATCAAACTACTTTCTGCTAATGCTGAATGAAAGAACCCTAACGAAATACTGGATGTTCAGATGGTTCAAAAGTACGTTTTTCTTCAAGAAGCAGTAACTATTTTATGTTGTCAATTTCGTTAGTATGTTTATTATATGAAACTTGGATACAGAGCTATTACCGTTCGCCGCAAAACCCACTTAAGAACCAACTGCAATGCTGTATTGGCAAATTCCTCAAGCATCCCTTCCGAATGATAGATCTGACAAAGATGCATCCTGATCTTTCTTTTCTTCCACCATGCCTTCTGTTTAGACGTGTCAAGATCTACGCTTAGAGAAAAGAACCATCGTAAGCAATCTTATGACAACATAGTTGGATGCGTATCGCATAAATAACATTTTGGAAGAAAAAAAAAAACAGGGTGTGAATTCGACACTGGAAAGATAACACAAACCATTGTACAAAGTTTGACATCAAATCTGTCAAAAGTGATATTTAATAAGATACTAAATCATTGTACAAAGTTTGCTAAACTATTCACTCGCTTGTAGACAATACAGCCAGAGCAGATAATGATTTTTTTCTTTGCTGACCTGGATTTTCCGGAGGAGAAAGCGCACTGATATAGCTTCATCTCGTTTGCCATCTTCCAGGAGAAGTGAAGCCAGAGTTATGCGAGCATCAATTGGATCACTGAGTTCATTCAAAGCTGAGGAAATTTTCAGTTAGCAACAAATAGAAGAAAAAAAAATTAACGAGAAACTGAAATACAATAATAAGATTTTTAATTTGCAACACACGGAAAATCATAAAAGATTTGAGTTTGGAGACCTTCACAAAACATTCCATGTAATTAACTATGAACAGAACATAGTGAAAGAGGGGACTATACATATGCATTTAAAAGATATTTCATTCCAGAAAATACATATGCACAACAACTAAATAAATTAAGAAAGTACCTCTGTAATAGAAAACGATGGCCTGTTCTCGTTTTTCCAACGACATATAACAGCGAGCAGCTTTCACAAGCAAATAGCCATTCTACAAGGAAAACCACAACTAGTTACCAAAGTGACGAAGCAAAAGTTGTAAGAAAAGAAACAATCGAGTGTACAACTGCCTAATACTTACATTCAGAGTGTCATTGATTGCTAGCAAATAGTATTTGAGAGCAGAATGAAAATTCTCGATGTTTGTTAGCTCATCAGCCAAATCGATGATGAGCTTTGGATGTTCAGATACAGCCTCCCGTGGCAGAATATTTAAAACAATCTGCAGATACGGCAAGCAACATCATTCACAAGAGAAGATACATCAACTTTTTGAAAAGAGAAAACAACGCAAAGTAATAAGAAGACCAACGGAAAACAATTGTAGTATTATACTTAACGAGGCCACATTCTCTTTTAATAGATTTATATGAAATCTAATTTGTTTCAGAATCTTGTTATCCATCTATTAAATAATTAGAAGAGGGTATAGCTTTAAAGCAATCATTGGGATAAAAAAATTAGCAGGTTTATAATGTAAGATACACAAACCTCTGCTTGCTCCATTTCTTCAAGGCGAACATGGCAGATGGCTTGTCTGATTTTTAAGCTGGAAGGCAGTTCCTTTCCTAGATTGTAAATTTGGCGCACATCATGAATATACTTAAGAGCTCTATCATACGCATTAATTTGCATCAAAACATCAGCCAGTAGATCCAAGATATCGGGCCCCACTTCAGATGGATGAGATTTTATATGATCCTCTAACATGTTTGCTGCTCGTTCACCCTTGCCGGATTTTAGAAAATACTGAGAAACCCAAGAAGAAAAAGAATAGGTTGGCATAACCATTTGTCTTTTTCTGGGTAGAGAAACTAAATCACACAGATTAAATTTCAACTCATTCAGCATCTATACCTCTGTCCCCCTCTTGAGTGGCTCAATTATATCAGGATGCCGACGAAATATTTTCTCATAGGTTTCAGCAGCTTCTTTATATTTCCCAGCACTTAGGCAGAGGTCTGCATATTCATATTTCAGATCAATGTCCTCAGGATCTGCTTGTACTGCTTTGGACACATAATCGCTTGCTAACACCATGTTCCCTTGTTCCCTGAAATCAATTAATTTTTCTTAGCTTTTCACAGCCAAATCAAATTTTAAACAGAAAATTAAACAGATTCCCTTCCTGCTTCCCGGGTTTTCGTTCTACTCTTTTTTTTTCATATGAACATTAAATTCTTGCTACTTGATTACTAGCAAGCTCTACAATCTCTGATAAGGTCTTACTGTAAACAACTAGATAGCCATAATTGACAAGCATATTGTAGTAACATAGTTTTTTTTTCCGTGTTTGGCATTTCTACTGTACAAGATGAAGACTTGGCATTGATTCATGAACAAGGAGAACTTACTTGGCCCTGTCGTAAAGCAACTTCCAAACATGTGATTTTTTTTTTTTTTTTTTTTTTTTTTTTTTTTTTTTTTTTTTTTTTTTTTTGATTAACCAGGTGTTGACCTTGCGGCCCCCCACCTAGGCCCGGCGCCAGCCTTTGCCTGTACCTTTTTACGGGCCCTGGGCACGCCTCCCCCTCCCCGCGAGTCGAACAGCCGACCTCCCCTCCCGGAGGTAGTACCACTGGACTACGAAGTCCTGGGTAAAACAAACATGTGATTTTGGACCTTTTATATATGCAGCAGCCTTCAATGCGTCAGTAGACAATGCCTCGGTCTTACCAAGGTTGTCAGGTACAAGTGCTAGGTAATAATAAGCTTGACCGAAGGCTGGTGCTTCGTTAATAATGTCAAATAAAATAGGAAAAGCCTGGAGGAAAGTAAAACAGCATTGATCAGGATCGATCCATAAATATAACACACACACTCTATTTAGGAAAAAGCAGCAGTAAATGTAATAGTCAAAACGATATATAGTGGTAGATGAAAATCAGTTTGCTTATTCAGGAAATTATGAAATGTGTTCCTGAAGAAAAAGGCACGATAAAATAAACATTTCATCTGGATTACCTCACTGTCTTTATTATCTGCGTGAAGAAAAATAGCCTCAGTCATCCTCTTCTGAATCTCAGGTGAAATTTGTTTCTTTGACCCCTGTCGTCTACCCCTTTTTTTATTCTGCACAAGTATATACACTGTGATTTTTTTTTTTAAAGTAAGCATGCAGAGTTGCCAGGTTAATATGAATAGGACTGTCTAATCATATAATTTCGTGGAGTGTAGCACACGAGAATGAACAAGCGAAGCAGGAGGGATTCCAGTGAGGTTCAAGAACAAACATGCAGTTCAAGTACTTTTAATGCTAAATAATAGACAAAAGTCAAAGTTCTTGCTGCATTAGACGGACTGAAGACACAATGTAATACAAGTTAACTCGTGAAATATAAGAAAGAAGCTGTCCTATGAAAACGCACCATCCTTCTCCTTCGTCGGCGGCCAGTAAAGACGAGTTCCTTAGCATCATACTTGCCTCTCTTCTCTGAACCATCACGTTGAGAATCAAAAAGTGCTTTGCGTTTCTTCTCAGCCAGAGCTTCATATTCAAGGCGTTCGAATGTGGTCGGAATTACACTTACAGCTTCATCAGACTCATCTCCCTCGTCGTCGTCGTCGTCCTCATCATCATCATAGTTATCATCACTACCATCTACTTCCATATTGCTTGGACCCCCTTCTGATACAGACAACGAGTTTTCCTCATCTTCTCCCACCAGACCCTTTCCCTTATCTTCCATAAGGATAAACAAACCAAAAACAAGTCTCTTTTGGATTTTACTTCTCTCAAGCGAGAGGAGTTGAGACGGGGTTGCGTAGCTTCACTATGTTAAGAGGAAGGGGGAAGGTATTCTCGAACGGAATAGTCGATTACACAGAAACGTCTTCAAATCTTCAGACCAAATTCTCACAACACTGGATTCTATGATCAGAAACTCAAACCCTAGCGCTTCCTCTGAGATGCTCAACTCAACTTCTGGTTCAGCCTTGATGCAGCGTATCATACATATTTGGTGGGCTTTTAACGTATATTGGACTTTACTCGTTTTTCCAGTAAATAATTGTTTAGATTTGATTCTTATAGATAAATATAAATCTGTGTAAATTAGGAAGAAGAGATACGCTACCGTTCTCTTTCGTTTAGTATAAATAGGACATTCTAGGTTTTTGTATAAACAACCTTGTTATTGAATTATATTTGCAATTGCAATCAGAGCTTTATAGCACTTAGAGGAGTACTCTAAGCAAATAACGATTTTATAGCAAATAACGATTTTATAGTGTTTTTTTTTTTGAAACACATATTTCGATTGATAAAGAAATTAGTTGGGAGCAGTTAAGACATCACCAACAACCAAAGGTTCAGGAGCTTTCAAAGCATCCTTTGCCAAGCAGTCCGCTAACATATTTTTCTCTCTAGGAATCCAAGAGAAAACAACAAACTCAAACACAGAAGCATATGAGAGAATATCAGAAACCAAACTATAGAGTTCAGTTGTGGATGATTCAGGCTTTACTGCCTTGATAAGCAGAGCAGAGTCAGACTCGAAAGCGACCTTCTTCAGCCCCAAGCTTGCGCAGGTACGGACAGCTTCCCGTAGGGCTAATCCTTCCGCCGATAAGGACGAGACAACGCATTTGGTAGTCTTCATGAAAGAGCGATTTCCGGTTGTCGAGAGGATGATCCATCCCAAGCCCGCTTTGTTTGAAACAGAGGCCCATGCTGCATCTGAGCGAATTACCACCGTGTCCCGAGGGTTCAGCGCAGGAAGAATTGGGCGTTTCAGGCCAACAGTACTTTCCTTCTTCACTTCAGTACTCCATTCTCGTGCTAGGACAATAGCCGTTGTCAAGGTGTCCTCCGGCGAAGCAGAGTGGCCCTCGAAGACAAATTTGTTCCGAGCTTTCCAAAGAGACCATAAGATCCAAGGAACCAGTGTGCTCGAAGTGATACCTGCAGGGGGAAGACATTTAAGGGCGCAGAGGCCATCCCAGCTGTTCATTAAATCTATTATTCCACTAACATCCATATCAGTCATGAGAGGAGCTAAACTCCAGACTCGTTGCGCGAAGGGACATTGGAATAGGAGATGAATAATAGATTCCGAGCAGCCGCATCGTTTACAAGCGGGGTCAGCAGGAACGTGTCTGTCTAAGAGCCTTTCTCCCACCGGGATAGCTCCCTTGAGAAGCCTCCATGAGAAAAGTTTAATCTTTGGGGCACAAGTCAGATTCCAGACACTTCTTTTCCACTGAAAACCGAGGTTGTTTTGTGCTATTTCTCCGTTTTCCTCTTGATTGACCGCCATATAATACCCCGATTTTGTAGAGTAAGTTCCCGACCTTGTTCCTAGCCACACTTGCTTATCTGGAGCCCCCGTCAGGCTTGGATTGATGCTTAGTATTTTCTCCTCGTAGGCTGGAAGTAAGAGCTTGATTTTAGGTACATCCCATTCTCCCGTCCCAGCGTTTATGAGGTCCGCGACAGTAAGATCTTGGTGTGCTTCATTTGGCGGTCCCATTGGTCTCTGTTGACAAGTAAGGCTCAGCCAGGGGTCGTTCCATATGCTGATGGAGTCTCCATTGCCCACAATCCATCCTAGGTTCTTAAGTAAGAGGTCTCTGCCCTTGAGGATTCCCCGCCACCCATGCGACATAGTTGAAGTTTCCTCGGCTTGTAGGATGTTGGAGTCTTGACAGTACTTTCCAAAAAGTACTCTTCCTAGGAGACAGTTGGGGTTTTGGAGAAGCCTCCACCCAATCTTTGCTAGCAGTGCAATGTTGAAGTTCTGGAACTCTCGCATCCCTAGTCCGCCAATAGCTTTCGGTTTTGCTATACTGTCCCAAGCCACCCAAGCCATCTTTCTCTCATTTTCATTTTGATCCCACCAGTAGCGTGTAACTGCAGACTGGAGGCGTTTACACAGCGAGACAGGCATTAAGAAGGTGATTACGCGTTTAAGCACACACCAATTAACCTAATGTGCCAACAATACCACAATCGAATGGTATGTCATTGTAGCATTTTAGGATCGAATCCACAGAGAACTATAGACTTATAACACCAAGAATACACAAACCTTCCTAATCTAAGCAAACAAGAAGATAGATGATTTGTAACAAACTAATATCCTAGAAATATAAACAAGTGAATCCATGGGCTAAGGGAATTGACTTCAAGTAACTAAGATCCAATCTAGGTGACAAGCTTTCAATCAAAGTAATCTCTTAAGTCTAAACACAATTTTAGACAAGTCCTATGTCTAGGTAAATGCCCATTTGCTTAGAAATCATTAAACATCAAATGTCTTTGGCTTAATTCAATCAAGCAATCTTTAAGTTCAAGTTTAATAACTATCTAGCAATTTTAACATCAAGTGTCCTTGGCTAATCTCACTAGAGCTTAGTTGAGTTGATTCAAACACTTCATCTAATCATGTCTGATGAGAAGTGTTTAGAAATCAGGTTTAGAGTGATCAAGACGGCGCCAATTTGATAATAGGTTTTTCTGCCTATTGCAAATGTTGTAGTATAGTGGGGTGAATGTCGAACCAGTCCTAGTGATGTGAATCAGTGAGAATACAAGTCATTTCTTAAGCTAAGCAGATTCAATAGTGGTGAGTGTGTGACAACTAACAATAGCAAACAGAGCAATACAACAAGGTTTTAATCAATTTAAACAAGTGAATCCATGGGCTAAGGGAATTGACTTCAAGTAACTAAGATCCAATCTAGGTGACAAGCTTTCAATCAAAGTAATCTCTTAAGTCTAAACACAATTTTAGACAAGTCCTATGTCTAGGTAAATGTCCATTTGCTTAGAAATCATTAAACATCAAATGTCTTTGGCTTAATTCAATCAAGCAATCTTTAAGTTCAAGTTTAATAACTATCTAGCAATTTTAACATCAAGTGTCCTTGGCTAATCTCACTAGAGCTTAGTTGAGTTGATTCAAACACTTCATCTAATCATGTCTGATGAGAAGTGTTTAGAAATCAGGTTTAGAGTGATCAAGACTAAACAAGCATTAAAAATACTCAACAAGCAAGTTCATACAAGGATCTAATACAATAACACCATAGATCTTCACTAAGTTACTCTAATCTCCCTAACCCATGAATTCTTAAGGAAACTACTCACTAATCTCCATGAAAACACTTAATCTCATAATAGATTGAAGCATATTCAAGTAGATACAACAGAGAATAAAGATAAACAAGGATTAAACAAGCAAAACCAAATTAAAACTCAAGAATAGATGATGAACAATGAAGAACAGCTCAAGAACAAATGTTTTCTCTCAAACTCTCAAAATACAAAATATGAAACTATAAAACTTTCACTCTCTACTCTTTGTTGTATTGTACTCTGTGTATTGTGTGTCTTCCTCCTTCCCCTTGCAGTCTCTTTTATAGCCTAAGTAAAGGAGGATGACAACACATCCATCATGTGAAAGCATAAAGCATAAAACACACTCATAAAAGTTAATCTCCACTTTCTTCCATTATAGAACACCTTTTGCCCCTTCATATGGCCAAAACAGTCTTGCCTCTTCAGAAAAGGTAGAGAAAGTTAGGCCAAAAGAGCCACCAAACTCATGATAGACAACCCATCCCCCATGTTGCAAGCTTTAAAGAGATAAAACTCACTCATTAAAGTTTTCTCCACTTTCTCCATGTTGCACACACCTTTAGAATACCAAAAATAAGAAGAATAATGAATAGTAATGAGTTTTATAGGTTTTAAGTGAATAAAAATGAGTCTAAAGGCTTAAAATTCGAAGGCTATTGTTGATGTTGCTAGGGTGGCCGCTAGGAATGTCATACTGATATGTGTGTAGTATTTTGATCATAAATCCCTCAATACAGCTCCAAACGACTTGAAACCACCTCCATTGTAAAGCTAACTCAATTTACCATGTCTTCCCAAAAGACAAGTTTCAAAAGATATCTTTAAGACCTTCATCCATGCTTGTCTTTCACACGTTCGGTTCAAGACTCCTCGAAAGCTCCTTTTGTGCTCTAATCACCTCCAAAACTCCAAACAATTCATCCAACACCTACAAGATGCAAATGTACATGCAATAGACTCTAAATGCAAATAAACGTAAGGTTAATGCATGAATATATATGAAATAACAAAGCTAAAACTATGCAAAATCACAACACATCAGCAGTCTGGGAAGACCTCTGCAGACAACGATATCATGATGGTCTCAAAAGAATGCAGCACAGTCCTTCAAAACAGAACAGTCAGGAAATTGGAAGATCTTGGAAAATTTGTCCTCTCGGTTTAGGTTCCAGTGTGAATCTCATGCCCTACTCAGTTGCAAAACGCATGGGACTAACCAATTTCCAGCCAACCAGGATTTCATTGGTGTTCGCAGACAGAGCAGTCAAGTTGCCAGTAGGCGTTCTCGAAGACCTCCAAGTTCAAATTGGCAACACCACTGTTCCGGCGGATTTCATGGTTCCGGAGCTCGAAGATGAACCGAAAGACCCTCTCATTCTAGGCCGACCTTTCCTATGCACAGCTGGTGCAATCATTGATGTCCGCAATGGGAGGATCGATCTCCAACTGGGGGATATTGTGATGAAGTTTGAGATGGACGAGCTGCTCAAACGACCTATGTTGGATGGTCAGAACTTCACGATTGACGACGAGAACGCCGCCTTGACCCCTCAACAAGGGATGATTGAAGAAATCCTAGCGGATGGCCCTTTGGAAGTGGCTCTGACACGAGCAGAGTCTAAGCAGAACACATGCAACGTTGATGCTGATGGGTAAGAGAAGATATTTGGTTCGAGTAAAAGCATTGAGAAGATGGTCGCTTTCCTGAGTCTGGGGGAGACGAGCAATCAGGTTCCACAAGAAGGAGCAACTGCTCCTAAACTAGGGAACGAACCGGCCAGCCTGCTCGACGATCCATGGAGCAAACTCGAGGCTCCAAATATCGAATTAAAGTCGCTCCCAGCAGGACTTAGGTATGCATTTCTTGGACCTAATTCCACATATCATGTCATTGTGAAATCTGAACATAATAATATGGAAACTTCTAAACTCTTGTGTGAATTGAGAAAATACCGTAAGACAATAAGGTATTCATTAGAAGAAATTCCTGGTATTTCACCTGATTTGTGCATGCATAGAATACATCTAGAAGATGAATCGATGACTTATGTAGAACATCAGAGGCGGTTAAACCCAAATCTAAAAGATGTTGTTAACAAAGAGATAATGAAACTTCTAGAAGCTGGTGTAATCTATGTGATTTCTGATAGCAAGTGGGTTAGTCATGTTCATGTAGTTCCTAAGAAAGGGGGGATCACTGTGGTTGCTAATGAAAGGAATGAATTGATACATACTAGGACAGTAACCGGTCACCGTATGTGCATTGATTTTCGAAAATTAAATACGGCTACACAAAAGGATCACTTCCCACTCCCATTCACTGATCAAATGCTTGAGAGATTGGCTAACCACCCATATTACTGCTTTTTAGATGGTTATTCAGGTTTCTTTCAGATTCCCATTCACCCAGACGATCAGGAGAAGAAGACTTTCACGTGTCCCTACGTACAGGAGAATGCCGTTTGGGCTGTGCAATGCTCCTGCGACATTCCAGCGTTGCATGATGTCTATTTTCACTAACCTAGTTGAGGACATATTGGAAGTTTTCATGGATGACTTTAGCGTCTATGAGAACTCCTTTTCTGTCTGTTTGTCAAACTTGTGCAGGGTCCTTCAGCGGTGTGAAGAAAATCATCTCGTGTTGAATTGGGAGAAGTGTCACTTCATGGTGCG